>NC_040032.1:8745497-8789153 GCF_000972845.2 Larimichthys crocea
TGTGTGTGTGTTCTGTGTGTGTGTGTGTGTGTGTACTCTATGTGTGTGTTCTCTCTGTGTGTGTACTCTGTGTGTGTGTACCCTCTGTGTGTGTACCCTCTGTGTGTGTGCTCTCTGTGTGTGTGTTCTATGTGTGTGTGTTCTATGTGTGTGTACCCTCTGTGTGTGTGCTCTCTGTGTGTTCTATGTGTGTGTACCCTCTGTGTGTGTGCTCTCTGTGTGTGTTCTATGTGTGTGTACCCTCTGTGTGTGTGTGTACTCTGTGTGTGTATCCTCTGTGTGAGTGTGTGTACTCTGTGTGTGTACCCTCTGTGTGTGTGTGTGTGTGTGTGTGTGTGTACTCTGTGTGTGTGTACTCTGTGTGTGTGTACTCTGTGTGTTTAGCCTCTGTGTGTGTGTGTACTCTGTGTGTGTACCCTGTGTGTGTGTGTGTGCACTCTGTGTGTGTGTACTCTGTGCGTGTACCCTCTGTGTGTGTGAGTGTGTGTGTGTGTGTGTGTGTGTGCTCTGTGTGTGTACCCTCTGTGTGTGTACTCTGTGTGTGTACCCTCTGTGTGTGTGTGTACTCTGTGTGTGTACCCTCTGTGTGTGTACCCTCTGTGTGTGTGTGTGTGTGTGTGTACTCTGTGTGTGTACCCTCTGTGTGTGTACTCTCTGTGTGTGTGTGTGTGTGTGTACTCTGTGTGTGTACTCTCTGTGTGTGTACCCTCTGTGTGTGTGTACTCTGTGTGTGTGCCCTCTGTGTGTGTACCCTCCGTGTGTGTGTACTGTGTGTGTGTACTCTGTGTGTGCGTTCTGTGTGTGTGTGTGTTCTCTGTGTGTGTGTACTCTGTGTGTGTTCTGTGTGTGTGTGTGTTTTGTGTGTACTCTGTGTGTATGTTCTCTGTGTGTGTGTACTCTGTGTGTGTGTGTGTGTATTCTCTGTGTGTGTGTAGTCTGTGTGTTCTGTGTGTGCGTGTACTCTGTGTGTGCGTTCTGTGTGTGTGTGTACTCTGTGTGTGTGTACTCTGTGTGTGTTCTGTGTGTGTGTGTGTTCTGTGTGTGTGTGTGTGTGTACTCTGTGTGTATGTTCTCTGTGTGTGTGTGTACTCTGTGTGTGTAGTCTGTGTGTGCGTTCTGTGTGTGTGTGTACTCTGTGTGTGTGTACTCTGTGTGTGTGTTCTCTGTGTGTGTGTGCTCTGTGTGTGTGTTCTCTGTGTGTGTGTACTCTGTGTGTGTGTGTACTCTCTGTGTGTGTGTACTCTGTGTGTGTGTACTCTGTGTGTGTGTGTACTCTCTGTGTGTGTGTGCTCTGTGTGTGTGTTCTCTGTGTGTGTGTACTCTGTGTGTGTGTGTACTCTCTGTGTGTGTGTTCTCTGTGTGTGTGTGCTCTGTGTGTGTGTACTCTGTGTGTGTGTGCTCTGTGTGTGTGTACTCTGTGTGTGTGTGTGTGTACTCTATGTGTGTGCTCTGTGTGTGTGTGTACTCTGTGTGTGTGTGTGTGTACTCTATGTGTGTGTTCTGTGTGTGTGTGTGTGTGTGTGTACTCTATGTGTGTGTTCTCTCTGTGTGTGTACTCTGTGTGTGTGTACCCTCTGTGTGTGTACCCTCTGTGTGTGTGCTCTCTGTGTGTGTGTTCTATGTGTGTGTGTTCTATGTGTGTGTACCCTCTGTGTGTGTGCTCTCTGTGTGTTCTATGTGTGTGTACCCTCTGTGTGTGTGCTCTCTGTGTGTGTTCTATGTGTGTGTACCCTCTGTGTGTGTGTGTGTACTCTGTGTGTGTATCCTCTGTGTGAGTGTGTGTACTCTGTGTGTGTTCTATGTGTGTGTGTACTCTGTGTGTGTGTGTGTACTCTGTGTGTGTACCCTTTGTGTGTGTACTCTGTGTGTGTGTACTCTGTGTGTGTACTCTGTGTGTGTACCCTCTGTGTGTGTGTGTACTCTGTGTGTGTGTACTCTGTGTGTGTGTTCTCAACACTAACAAGCTTCTGTGTGTTCGGCTTCCTCATGAAACGACTTCACACACTCAGGCCGAACTTTCCCCGAACACTGAACATAATTAGATTGTAAAGATAAAGAAGAGTCATAAATCATGCAGCACGTCTGCACACACACACACACACACACACACACACAGACACACACACACACACAGAGACACACAGAGACACACACACAGACACACACAGACACACAGAGACACACACACACACACACACAGACACACAGAGACACACACAGATACACACACAGATACACACACATACACACACAGATACACACATGAACACACACACATACACACATGAACACACACAGATACACACATTTCTGAATCAGACTGAGTTCAGGACGTCTTCGATCTCACAGCGAACGCTCCCTCGTCCGTACGTCTGAGGCCGCCGGTTCGATTCCTTCTCGTGTCTCTGTGAGTTCGTTAGAGCTCGTTTGGCCTCAGGTCAGCTGAGACGTGACGTCAGCCCTCAGCTCTGCAAAGGTTCATTATTAATTAGATTATTGTTATTATATTATTCTCGTTCATCCTAACTGATCATGAATGTGACGACACGTCATATAAACAAAATATTACACAAAACTTTTTTTTTTAATTCATTTATTACATTTAAAAAAAAAACAAACATATTTCACAGATTCCTCTGCAGGGACGTGACGTACCACCAGCGGTCCTCGTACCACAGTTTGAGAAACATAACGAAGCTGCAGCAGCCACAGAAACAAACGTGTGACGTGTTTTAACATTTAATGAAGTTATTTCATCTTTCATAACGAGCTCGTCGTGTCGCAGTGCTGGAGTTTTTCTCCTCTGATTTAAACCCTCCAAAAAAAATTGCTCCTGTGAAATTTTTTTTTTTTATAAATTCTCATCATAGAACAATAAAGAACAGAACAGTTCTTTAATAATCAGCTGTCTCTCTTTAAGCAGATCTGTCTTCATGTTGAACATTTTCTATAATCTCTCACGTCGTTCATATCACTGAATTGTTTTCAGTTCTACCCACACACTGTTCAGTAATTACCCAAATGTGTGACCTGCATTCTGCAGCATGTTTGTTGTGTACATGCAAATATAGTATAATAATAAATAAACACACAGTCTGGAGCTGCTTCACTGTGCGTCACGTGTTGAAGCAGTGACAGTCCACACAGCGTGGACGTCCTCTGTCCTCTGTCCTCTGTCCTCTGACACACTCGTTCCCTCATTCTGTCTTTATTATTCAAATATCTTCAAACCAAAAATATAAACAACAAAATACCGTGAACACCAAAGACGTCATGTCTCTGTTTGTCCAGAATAAAATATGATCTATATAAAAACACAAATATATTTTCAACAAGCATGATTTCTATTTTTATCATGATGACAGTTTAACAGGGACACACAAATACTAAATTATGATAAACAGTGTACATGCATAATAGAGTTAAATACGTAGCAGTGAAGGAAGCAATGAGTGACTTTCATCTAGCGCCACCAGCAGGTCAAACCTTTAATCGAGTGTCGTGTCAGATGTTCCATGTTCACGTGTTGCACCGTATCAGGTCACGTTCATGTGACGTGGTTTCTGTGTGTAGACTTCATCTCTGGTGTCGTGGTTCATCTCCTCCATGTTTCTTAGTGAATGGATCCAAACACATGAAGCGTACCTGTCATCAGCAGCTGGCGTCCAATCAGAGCTGTTGTCTAACTGTCGCTGTCACGTTGTCGTCACGTGGCTGCACAGCAGACGTAGACTCACGGTGCAGTTTGAAGATCTCAGGCGCTCGCTGATGAAGGCCAGATGTTTGAGTTATGCACAGGAAGTCGACTGTCTGCCGTCGCTACCGGGCGTGACGGCGATGCAGGCGAGCTCACGACTGAAAGAACATCACGCAAACAGAAACATCCACAGAAATAGAAGCAGTCTGTAAGTCAGAGCAGCTCAGCTCAGCCCTGGTTACAGTCTGCATGGCAACTCATGGAGAGCAGAGTCAGACCTTTGAACCCGCAGAGACTCGAGCTCGCTCACTCTCATTCACTGTCTGTGTCTGCACTTTGTCTCTGGCTTGTTCTCTTCAAACCAAATCAAATGAGACTTCTCCTCGTCTCAGATTTCAGTCAGAACACACACACACACACACACACACACACAGGTCGAGTATCAGCGTTTAGATTTCAGGCTGTCGGAGGTTTGACCGATCTGAGCGTCTGATTGGCTGATGCAGCGTGACGTCAGGGCGCGCACACACACACACACACTCTCTTTTGTCTGGATTCAGATCCTGCGCGCTCACACTAACTGTGTTTGACGTGGCTTCCAACAGAAATATTTATCACGTCGGCGTTCTGTGCACAAATCTCAGTCATCGTAAACAAACAGTGCTCGGCTTCATTCCACATGTTTCCATGTTAAACTGTGTCAGGTTCAAAGTGTTTGGCCAACAGATCGGAAATATTTAGTTTGTGGTTCAACGAAAGAAAAAACTGAAACTTCCACAAAGAAGCTGACACAGTCAGAGTGTGTGTGTGTGTGTGTGTGCAGCACAATAAAAAGTGTGTGTGTGTGTGTGTGTGTGTGTGTGTTACTAAATCAAATCTTCAAAACTCTCTTTAAAACTTTTTATTGCATGACTGTGAAGAAACTCGACGTGCCTGCAGCTTCTCTTCTTCATGAAACGTTTTTAGATTAAATCTGGATGAATGAAATAAACGAAGGACACACACACACACACACTTTTTATTGTGCTGCACACACACACACACACACTTTTTATTGTGCTGCACACACACACACACACACACTTGAACATGCAGCTGTAGATCTGCAGCATTAACACACTGTTATTCTCTGAGTGTGTGTGAATGGACGTCCGCTGCAGTTTTCCTTTCACTCATTCATTTCTTCTTCTTCTTCTTGTTTCCCAGCTGTGAGCGCTCCGCCCTCCCCTCTCCACCCTCTCCACCCTCTCCACCCCGTCAACTCGAGTCCTTTCATAATGAATGGCAAGGTACGATAATAGCCTTCACGTTGCCATAGAAATGAGACGGGCCCTGCATGTAGAGCTGACAGAGGCTCTCTCTGCTCCACCATCTTAATCAGCGTTTCTTCAGATTCAAATAAATTTCACATGGACGACTTCTGTCCTGTGTATTTATTCCTCACTCACCTCCGAGCTGATCTCGGGTCTGTGTTCTGCGGCTCTGTGTTCTCGGCTCTGCACCGGCAGCTGCTCTCAGGCCAAACAGAGCATCCACGCAGTCTGTCGGCTTCACACTCTGTCGGCTGGTGATGATCCGTCGTGTTTGTCAAAGAGCAGCTCGTGATGAAGTGACTGAAAGTGTGTGTCAGCGTCTGACCGGCTGGAAGCTCAGGAAGTCTGATCAATATAATTACAGAGCGGCTTCACATGGAAACAGCTGTGGAGGTTTATTCAAACTTTAAAAAACTGAAACATTTTAGGCATCAGAAAAATCTGAAGTTCTAAACTGGATTTAAACATTTTTGATTTATGTACTAATAATGAATAACATCTGATTCACTTTATTCACCGACTTCTTTTTAAATATGTAAAACTCAAAGCGTCCTTCACAGATGAAACGTCTCTTTAAATGTTCTGACTGAAGACGAATCGTTTCATTAACGAGTTTCTCTTCGTTTCTTCTAAAAGAGCTTCAGCATCATTTCAAACTCGTTAATGTTCAGACGTTCATCTGAACATTAACGATGACAGAGCTCACGTCCTCTGCACCGTTTTCTTCACTTTGACCTCTTTGTTTCAGTTTGTGAGTCACTGGAACAAAAGAGAAGACGGCCGCCTCTGCACCCTCTCTCCACCCTCTCTCCACCCTCTCCACCCTCTCTCCACCCTCTGCACCCTCTCCACCCTCTGCACCCTCTCCACCCTCTCTCCGCCCTCTCCACCCTCTCTCCACCCTCTCCGCCCTCTCCACCCTCTCCACCCTCTCTCCACCCTCTCCACCCTGCAGACATGCTGCGTGTGCACTCAGCTGTCACTTGAATAATCATAAAACTTTGTGGATGTTTGTCGGCGTGCTGATCTCCGGCCCGGAGGAGTTCTGTATTTGTGGATGTGTGCGCTGATGAAGACCTCAGAGCTGCTGAAAGATGGAGCAGGATTAAAGTGTCTCTGCGAGTCCACATCAGACTTCAGGTCTTTGTCTGACGGACGCTGTCCTGAAGACACAAAGAAGACAGAAGACGCTGTCTGTACATGAAGACTGTCCCCGACCTGTTTTCCTCAGGTCTCTGTGACCGAAGCCTCTTTTTTTTTGGCCAAAGTCCACGTGGCACAAAAAGGCAGCGGCATTCCTGATGTCTGCGGCTAATCTGCAGTGTCAGCTTGTGTTAACGCCGCACCGCCAAATCTGAGGGCACACGGGGCCGGGGAATATTAAAAACCATCAGCAGCAGCATTCCTCCAAGAGGAGGCAGGTCTGAGAGCAGGGTCAGCTGAGGTTGAACAGTGGTTGTGTTCGAGGCGCTCGTACTGTAACGGGCTGATCCAGAACACACTTCAAAGAGAGGGCGCTCCTTCCTGTCGGGCCTCATTGAAACTGGGCTAAACGAGCTTCATGGGGGCTTTTGTCCCGCTGCTGGACAATTCAGAGACTCGGCGGAAGATGCCCAAAAGGACAGGAGGTCATACGGGCAGTTAATTATCTGCTTTCTGCACGCCGCCCCGGCTGACCTCTAACGAGCATCAGATATTGTTGTGCTGGATTTGAGAAGGTCAGACTGTTCCTGAAATCACCACGTTACATTTCACACGGCCGCGAGACGCTGCAGCGTCCTCGACTAATTTAAGAATCCTCAAAGAGCGAGGAGGCTCAATAAACCACGACATCACACACACCTGAGCTCCCTGTGTGTGTGTGTGTGTGTGTGTGTGTGTGTGTGTGTGTGTAACATGTGCTCGGCTCCCAGAGGGGCAAAGACAGGAATGCATTCAGGGTCAGGGGTCGGACAGACACGTGCACGTGCACCGCTGTAGCCTGGCAACAGGTGCGGTACGGAGCCCTGTAAGGTTCCAGCAGAAGCTTCGATCGTCGTGTTTCTGTTTCAGCGTCTGAACGTCGCTCGGGCCGAGCAGAGAAACATCTGCACAGAGCTCAGAGGAGCTGGTAGCGTCTCGGGGAAGCGATAGCTCTGTGCCAAGGTATTTCTTCTCCCTCCTGAGAGAGGCCCCGCCATTCAGCTCGGAGGTCAACAAGTACAGACCATTACCCACAATGCCCCTGAACAGAGAGAAAAAAAGCTTAAATATGCGGTGCTGTTCCTTTAAGACGGGAGACGGAGCCGCCTGAATGCACCCGAGCTGCAGCCAAGATGGAGACAGGCAGATAGAGATGTGGAAAAAGATGAACTCGTGTTTCTGCCGCCGAGCTGTTAGGTTGTAATTATTCATATTGTAAAATTACGGGTGTCAGTTTACTGATTGCACCACTCAGAGAAAAGGAGTCTTGTTGCTAGGAGAAGAGAGGCTCCGCTCGCTCTCATTGGCCGACGAGGATGCGTAAGATGGCCCAATGAGAGCCCTCCCCCTCACAGCGGAGCAGCGACCCCCACAGCCTGATTAATATGTCAGACATGTTTTATGGGTTAACGTGAATCAGTGTGTGTGTGTGTGTGTGTGTATGTGCCACACGGACATATCACACACTTTGAGGTCAAGTGATGCTTCCTGACAAATGTTTACACACACACACACACACACACACTCACACACACACACACACACGTGCACGCGGCGCTCGCCTCCGTAATGGACTAACTGGAAACAGACCGGAGCGTGGACTGGAAATCGGATTCCTCACATGTGCATGATTATCACGAGAATGCAGAAGTGAAGAGCTGAGCCGGTTCAGAACCAAGAACCTGAACAATTCCTGTTCCTGAGCTCGTTCAGCCTCGATCAGCACAGACAATGAAAGCAGCTACATGAAAGTTAAAATATAAATATGACAGATTCCAACACTTCACATGTTCTGTATGCACGTCATCAGGATGGGGGACAGTGAGTTCAAGTCCAGGACCAGCCGGCTCTGCGATGCTCGTGAGCTTTGGGTGGTGAACAGAGGAGCTCGGATGTCCGGACGGAGCTCGGTGTGGAGCCACTGCTGCTTCACGTTGAAAAGAGTCGGCTGACGTGGTTCAGACATCTGATGGATGAAGAGCAGACAAACCCAACCAGCTCTGATGAATGAGCTGCTGAGGAGACGTCCTGCTAGACCTGCTGCCACCACCACCCGGAGAGGAGGAAGGATGGATGATGGATGGATGAAGGATGATGGACAGATGGATGATGGATGGATGAAGGATGATGGATGAAGAATGATGGACAGATGGATGATGGACAGATGGATGATGGATGGATGGAGGGATGGATGAAGGATGATGGATGGATGAAGGATGATGGACAGATGGATGATGGACAGATGGATGGATGATGGATGGATGAAGGATGATGGATGAAGGATGATGGACAGATGGATGATGGACAGAAGGATGATGGATGGATGATGGATGGATGAAGGATGATGGATGGATGGATGAAGGATGATGGATGGATGGTGGATGATGGATGGATGAAGGATGATGGATGGATGATGGATGAAGGATGGATGATGGATGATGGATGGTGGATGGTGGTTGATGGATATAAACTGATAAAAACAGATCCGACACTCTGGACCTGTCGGGTTCTGTTGTCTCTGTTGTCTCTGTTGTCTCTGTTGTCTCTGTTGTCTCTGTTGTCTCTGTTGTCTCTGTTGTCTCTGTTGTCTCTGTTGTCTCTGACTTCAAACATTTCTTTTCGTTTCCATAAAAACTTTCAGAGTTCTTCAAATCACAAACAAACTAAAAATAAAAAGAATCTGGTTTCCTGACCTGACGCTTCAGTCGACTTCACAAAGCTCTGTGACGTGCAGCTCGTCTGCTTCTTTATTTATCTCCATTTATCTTGATTGCAGGTTTAATACTAAACACTGTGTTTATATATTATATGGTACCATATATTTATATTTTATATTATTTACTATGAAGTCTCTAAGACTTTGTCGATGACCTGAAAAGAAGCAGCGGGATCGACGCTCGCTGTTTCCTGTTTTATTTTGTAGTTCTCCCCTGTCTGTGTCCTGTTTTTCTACTTCCTGTCTTTGTCTGATTGGTTGATTGGTTTCACCTGTGTAGAGTTCACCTGTCTGTTTCCTGTGTCACTCTCTGACTTCTGGATTTTCATTTGTAGTTTTGCGGCTGCTTTCAGTTGGCTTCATGTTTCCTCGTTAGTTTTCAGACTTTGTTTAATATGTCAGCACAATGAACAGCATAAGAACATAAGAACCTGCTCACTCAGGTTTCAGCACGTGAACGTTTTGGTGGAACGATGCATCAGAGTCTGAGAGACAGGTGAGCAGGTCGTCCATCTTCACTCTGATGGACCAGCGTTGTTCTAACATGATCTGAACACTGGAAGCTGGATTCGGAGCGTTGGTGTCTGTCGCTTTAACCGGCTGTCAGGACACAGACTGAAGTGAAGCCACAGTCAGACCTGCTGGATCAGAGGTTTGAGGATTGTTCAGTGTTTGAACGTTGGAGCGCTCTGAGTCCACTGTCCCATACATGTTAAGGTGAACAGACTTGGACTGAAACCTTCGGTGCTTCAGTGCCACACTCAGTGTTATGTGTGTGAAGGGACGCGGTGAGCTGCTGGTCAGAAGGTTGCAGGTTCGATTCCTCAGCTGAAGGTGTGACACGGTCATGAGGGCAGAACGTAGAACAAAGTCCCTGTGGTCGGGTCGCTGGTTCAAATCCTGCAGATTCAGTCTGAAGTGGCATCACGCGCTGACCTCTAGTGGACGATGTTCAGCACTGTGATCAGATTTATTAAAGCTGTTTCAAAGCTTCATGATGAGAATTACACTTTGTGTTCAAGATGATTCACTGTGATACTGTCATTGAACGACGGCTCAAATTTATAGATTTAAAATGTGCAATATGAGTTTTAATGTGTGTTATTTACATTTAAATCTTTAAATAAAAATTCATGTTTTTAACTCAAACCTCAGATTCAGTCAAACACACTGTATTTAATGTGAAGATAAACACTCAGTGTGTTATCGATGATCAGTCAGTGATGAGAGAGTTTAAGAACGAGGGAAGGTCTGTGCTGAGATTTTACATCTTTAACTAAATAAAAATATAATTTAACGTCAAACAGGACGACACAGGAAACTAAAAATACTCACGTGCAGCTCCAAATAATGAAATACTTCAAGTATTGATGTGGCATAAATAATTATTTATTTATTATTTGACACACGACGTTTTCACGCAGGTAAAAATTTAATCAGGAACAGAGTGAAAAAGAGCGACACATAAAAAGAGTAAAAAAAGTCAAATGTTCATTTGGCACTTTGTGTTGGAGCATCGTACACGGCTCCTGAGTAGTTAGATTAAAGCTAAAAGAATATAATTAATAAGTATATAATAAAAGTGTCTTAATGCCGTCACTGTTTAATATTAATATAATAATATAAAATGTAACAATCAGCCTCTGTCATCAGCTGAGTCAGTACCATGAGGACTAAAGTGGTTATTTAATATTCAGAAACACTTCAGGTTCACGTGGAGGCCTTGAAGGCACCGTGGAAGCCGTACGGGATGTTCACGGGCACGTTCGCTCTGCCGAGCTCGTCAAACGTCCGGGCGTCCAAAACCAGGAGGAACGTTCCTTTATCCTGCAGAGAAGAAGAAGTTCAAGTCATTTATTTAATTATTCAATTAGAATTATTCAAAAAAGACAATTTATGAAATTTAATTTGCCACATTAGAAATATTTTTTAAATCCTCTGATATGAAAAAACAGAGTTAAGAGATTAAAAACAGTCGCGCTGTCAGGAAGCAGCTTCACGTCCGTTAATCAAAAATATTCTGATTTAACTCTTGAATTATGGAGAAGGAACTCGTTTTCTTTCAGATGTTTGAAAATCCTGCAAACTAATTAAAGTTCAGTTTGTTTTTCCACAAAAGTAAAATTTAATTTCCAACAAAAAGAAATAAAATATAATGAGAAATGAAATGTCAATTATCATTTGATATATTTAAATGTAACTGTAATCCTCTTTCTGCAGACTTAAAACTACATATTAATAATAATAATAATAATAATAATAAGGCTGACATATGAACATTTTCTGCTTCTGCACTTTAGAAAGTTTCATTTCTGATTTCATGTAAATATTTATGAATTGATTTTACAGTTGTGTTGGTAAATTTCCATCCCCCTTGTGAAATGTTCATGATAAAAATCTGTCTTTTATTCAGTGATAGTGGTCGATGAATCCATTTATTATCAAACATTGTTATTATTACCAAACTTGAACTTATGTTTGCAGAGGAGTGATGAAGAGTGAAGCATGTTGTGGATCTCTGTTCAGTTCAGACTGATGAAAGATGGATGCAGCATGTTGAGTTCATCAGCCTGAACCAAGTTAACCCAAGTTACCTCCTGACCTCAGGTATGAACCTTTACAAACGACTTCCATCACTGAACTCACACGATATCGTCTAACGTGAAACGTTTGCTGCGGCTCATGTTTCAGTCTTTAGTTACCTGTGAAGGCGTGAGGACCACAGACAGGACGACGCCATCGTCCTCCTCCACGGCGTCAGGTGACGCCACAAACACGGGCTCTGACGGGAAGAAACCCTTCAGGTACCAGACCTGAGGTCACACACACACACACACACACACACACACACACACACACACACACACACAGGTTAGAGTCATTGATCAATGAGCTGCTCTAACACATGAAGCATGAAGACGCCGTGTCAGGTGAACACACCTTGAGCGTCTTGTCCTCCAGGTCCATCTTGAGCAGAGAATCTCCCACCAGGTGTCTGAAGCCACATCCGTAGAAATAACGGTACGGCCGCGTGTTACATCTGTTATAGTTGATTTGAGGGAACTCCAGGCCACCATACTCGTGGAGGTCGTCTCCATGGAGATCCTCGTGTTGGCAGAACACCTGATGAAGAAGTAAGAGTAACTTAGAGACATTCACTGCCATGAACACACCTGAGGAGAAACACTGAATGTCCGTGACCTCCAAACCATCGGCTAGCAGCGCAGAATATTACTACATGGACTCAGGAACATGAACACATCTCTGCAGGTGTAACTTTGCTTGTAACAGTGACATCTAGTGGTTAAAGACAGGCACTGATCCGAAGCTCATTCAGGTCTGCAGGTTGAACTCTGAATGATCACAGCACGGTTTGTTTCATGAAGCAGCTTCTACGACTGAGTCTGATGGTTTGAGAACCACGACTGTAGCACGTTTCACACCTGGTACGTGTGGAGATGGGCAGTGCGGGATCAGACCGGATCACGATACACAGACAGACACTCCGGTCCGGACGGCAGATTTCAAAAGAAGAAACACACTGACTGTAGTTTCATCTCTGATCACAAAGCGTGGACGTTTCATCGTGCTGTACTTCTACTCAAGTGACAGAGCTGAGTACTTCTTCCACGAGCGTCTGAACATGCATCCAGTATTTAAGACGAGTCACGCTCAGCTCTTATTATCGCAGTAGTTCTTGCTCATGGTGCGAGTCGTTGGGTCTCTCTGAGTACGATCTGCTCTGCTCTGTATGGAAACTTCCAGCTCACCTTGTCCTGGCTGACGTGGACACATGTCGCCTGACTGGAGAGCCGAGTGTTCAGGTTCTGGCCTGTCGGGGTTTCACTCGTCACGTGAAGGGGCAGAACGAAACGTCGGGGGAAAACCCGACACAAGGTGTTGTACACCTGGAGAAGGAAGAATGCAGCATGTTTTCATTTTAGGGATTCTGATGCTGCAAAGAAACAACGTGAAGACAGTGGAAGTCTGCACTGATTCGGACCTCGTCTAAAGCGTCACCCGACTTGCGCAGGTTCTGGATGAGGTAGTTGTTGATGGCTTGGCCATCGTCTGCGCAGCACATGTCGAGCATCAAGAAGCCATCCTCCTCGAAGGCATTGATCTGATGGAAGGTGGAGATGGCTTTGGTGTGGTACTTCACCGAGCTGGGCTGCAGGACAGAACTCATGATTAGATGATATATTTTATTATTTTGGCAGGAATGAATCCTCACTCCTAACCGCCGCACTCACATCTCACCTCGCCTGTACGCTTGTCGATGAGATGGAAGATGGTTTCCTGCTTGGGGTCCCAGTAGATGCCCTCGCTCAGAGCCTTCCCCCTCAGCTTACATGTGACGATCTTCAGCAGGTCCATCTTGATTGGCTGCTCGATGAACACCACGTAGTTCTCAGACATGGCTGGAAGCAGGAAGCATTGGAAGGCTTTGTAGCTGATGGTTTTGCAGCAGTGAGTTGTATATTATAATAATAACACTAATATGAATGGTGGCTTACCAAAGCTGTGGTAGTAGGATGGATGGGACTTGTCCGTAGGCACAATGGAGCAGAGTACCTGGGCTCCATGCAGGGTGTCTGTGGCTTCAGTCTTCTCAGGAGGAACTCTGATGATGTTGTACAGAGCTCCTGACATCATAACAATAACAACATTCCTTAGTTACAAGATGAGACGTGAGCACGCGATGTGGATGTTCAGACCAACCTTTGCTTCCATACGAGTTCCCCATGTTATAAGTGGTACCATCAGGGTCGTAGTGCGGGTGGGCAGTGGCTCCGTTTACGGCGATGAACTTGCTCCAGTCTACCTGCGACACATCGCGGAGAAAGATCAGTGTGTGTACGTAACGCTTTACGGCACTAAGTCACACAGCAGCAACTATTTCACTGATTCTGGTGAAACTGGATCATATTTTATGGAGGAAATGTTTTCTGGTTTTCCCTCTGATGTCCTCCGGCTGCTCCGCCTCAACTCTCTGTGATTTACAGAGTTTATGATGGACAGTGAAGTAAACTGCTGACAGCTGTAGCTGCTGTTAGCTCATGTTAGCTCAGTCTGTTAGCTGCTGTTAGCTCATGTTAGCTCAGTCTGTTAGCTGCTGTTAGCTCATGTTAGCTCAGTCTGTTAGCTCAAGTTAGCTCATGTTAGCTCAGTTTGCTAGCTGCTGTTAGCTCATGTTAGCTCAGTTAGTTAGCTGCTATTAGCTCATGTTAGCTCATGTTAGCTCAGTTGGTTAGCTGCTGTTAGCTGCTGTTAGCTCAGTCTGTTAGCTCATGTAAGCTCAGTCTGTCAGCTGCTGTTAGCGCATGTTAGCTCAGCTTATTAGCTGCTGTTAGCTCATGTTAGCTCAGTCTGTTAGCTCATGTTAGCTCAGTTTGTTAGCTGCTATTAGCTCATGTTAGCTCATGTTAGCTCAGTTTGTTAGCGCATGTTAGCTCATGTTAGCTCAGTTTGTTAGCTGCTATTAGCTCATGTTAGCTCATGTTAGCTCAGTTTGTTAGCTGCTATTAGCTCATGTCAGCTCAGTTGTTAGCTCATGTTAGCTCAGTTTGTTAGCTGCTGTTAGCTCATGTTAGCTCAGTTTGTACCAACAGGCGTTATGGACTACCAGGAAGAAGAAGAGGAGGTAACCAGGCTCAGCAGCTTCTATGGACATGATGGCAGAGGAGAAGAGAGTGAAGAGGACGCTGACGGAGGAAATAAAAAACTGAAAGATGAGCTGGGCTGATGCTGTTGGACTAGTCAGTGATATCAGCTGCTGCTGGAGACCTGGCTGATGATTGGCTGTTCATCAGAAGTAATGTAATCAGAAGAAATACTCGAGTACAGCTGGACATAGTTACACAGTGGGATTACACTCTGACCCTGGAGACATAATCTATAGGAGCGTACCTTCTCTAACGTGTGGAGGTTCTCTGGATTGACTTTGTGCATGAAGTTGGTCTCCGTGCTGACGTAGTAATCACCTTTGTACTTCACAAAGCTCACGCTGGCGTTGTCCGTGGGCTCTGTGACAGAGAAACAGGATTACTGAGGTGTTTGTGTCAGTGCAGCAGGAATGAGAAACATTTAGATAATGTCTGCTCTGCATGTAAACAGCTGTGAAGCCGCTCAGGCCTGCAGTTACAGCTCGCCACAGACAAAAACAAAATGCCCGAGCTGGGCCGCGGTCCAGAAACCTCGTTTCATTTAGAGCTGGCCTGGAATGAAACGTTAACCACTTCCTGTTCAGTCACTCACGTATCATCTCAAAGCGAGACAGGAAGCGCTGGAAGAAGTTTTTACAGGGGTCGGGCATGGCGAGGGTCCCGAACTCCGACATCACGATGCGGTCCCGCTCGCTGTTGGTCCTGTAGGCGTCACTTTGGAGGAAGCGGCTCATGTAGGTCACCTGACCTTTGTGGATCTTGAACTGGTGGAGCATCGCCATGCCGTCAAACCAGTGGTTGAAGCTGCAGTGAAACAGAGACTCCATCACATCTGTGTGGACACAATGTGTGTGTGTGTGTGTGTGTGTGTGTGTGTGTGTGTGTGTGTTTCTGAACTCACTGTGTGTTTCCAAACTCAAACTTCCCCGGGCCGTTGCGGAGCAGGTTTCCATTGATCCAGGATGGGATGGTGCCTCGTACCTCAGTGCAGATCGGCTCAGGCGTCTCTTCTACAGAGCGGACCAGAGGTTCGATCGTCTCCAGGCCCTTCAGTACCGAGCTCACGCATTCTTTGGCCTGGACATTGTCAGCAAGCTTCATATCATCTGTGTGAAACAGTATTACATGTTACAAAGCCCGGGAACTTATGGGAACTTATGGGAACTTATGGGAATAAACCGGGAATTTACAAAAGTGAAGGTTGGCCCTTAAATATAGTTGGGGAAATATATTTTAGCATCATCTTGACTCAGATTTCACGCAGATACACTTGAATATCTGCTATCACATGATCACAGCACACTGCTTACTGCAGGGCTACTGAGGCCACGCCCCCTACCTGCACAGGTGATCTCTGTACCTGCACACAGAGACTGTTGAAGACACATGTGAGGTCATGACTTCATGATATTGTAATAACTGTTTTATTTTGCATGTGTATATCTTATGTTTGGATATGATACAGTTTGTTTATAATTTCCCACAATTTACAGTTAATTCCCATAAATCTCACAAATTCCCCAGTGTAACTTTCCATGGAAAGTTTCTGGACATTAACTAGAAAGTTTCCACGCCTTTGTAACCCTAACCATCAGCAGCAGCTTTTTCTGGTTTATCAGGAAACGACGAGCTGAGTAAAGACTCTACATGGTGACTCAGTAAACACAAAGTGTCTGTGCTCGTTAAAGCTGCAGCTCATCAGATCAGTGTGACTTTAATTATCAGTCACATGGTGCTCTCCTGCATTACTGAGTACTTTTACTCAAACACTGCAGTGTTGTACTTTTTACTCTGTCAGACATGCAGCCTCAGTAACTAGTTACTTTTCACATTACAATGTTTCATACTTGGACTGAAGCTGTACTCTGTCACCATTTATTTTTAGTGCAGCTGTCACTCAGCAGAGGGGGGCGTGTCCTGCATGCGTGAAGGTTTGTTCCTGCTGTCGTTACACCTTAGTAACGAGTAACTAAAGGTGCACTGCAGCTCACTGTGACCCTCAGTGTGTCTCCATGCACTGTGTGTGTCACTGGTGAACCAACACACACACCCTGAGATGTGCAGTATGACGTCACCCGTGTGTAACCGGACCCTGCCGGGACGGGAACACTTTGTTCTGACCCGCTCAGCCCGTCTCAGCTGATCCGAGGTCAGATCACACTTTAAAATATATGTGAGCGTTTGATCACTGCACATGCGCAGTGAAAACAGTCTGGCACGGGAACGTGCGCGGGGATTCATCACGCGCACCTTTCTCTCTGCCACACGCACAAAATGGAGGAGACTCACCTGGAGAGGAGGTGTCGAGCTTCACCGGAGCCATGTCGGTGAACGGTTAACGGTGATGGGTCCGGGTCTAGGTCCAAGTTCAGGTCCAGGTCCGGGTCCAGGTCCTCCTGCTGCTGCTGCTGCTGCTGCTGCTGTCCTCATCCGAGTCCCGGTCACACCATGAACTGCCAACCGGGGGCAGTGCGCAGCTCCGGTTACATAACCGGCTTGTATAACAGAGAGAGACAGAGAAAGACAGAGAGAGAGACAGGGAGAGAGAGAGAGAGAGAGAGAGAGAGAGACAGGCAGACAGACAGAGAGAGAGACAGAGAGAGAGAGAGAGACAGGCAGACAGACAGAGAGAGAGACAGAGAGAGAGAGACAGACAGACAGACAGAGAGAGAGAGAGACAGACAGAGAGAGACAGACAGTGAGGTGTCTGACAGAGACAGACAGACAGACAGAGACAGAGACAGTGAGGTGTGTGCACACAGACAGTCTCACTCTAATGCTGATGCTGTCATAGACTGTTCTTTATTTCACTGGTTTTTATCTCGACCAATCAGCACAGGTCAGATTTCAGATGTTCAGTTGGAACAGAGACTTCATTAGATGGATCAATGGAGTCAGGTCACAGGTCAAACCCTGAGCTGCTCTTTTTTGGGAAAGGAATTGTCTCTGATTCACTTACTTTATTGAATGTCATGGGGGTATAAACTACCTTTATAAGCCAGGAGCTCTCCAAGTAACGTTTTACTTGTTACGATGCTGAACTTGTTGTAATAAACTTGTTATACATCTAAGACAGTTTCTCTTCAAACATCTGCAACTGCATCAGCACCGAATACACAACAACAGACACAGAGAGAGACAGACAGAGAGACAGAGGTCAAATCTAAAAGTATAAAGTTTATTATTAGTTTATTATTAGTTTATTATTAAAGGGTTAATCAGATCTTTGTTCTTCTCTCCATCAGCTTCATGAAGTCTCACCTGAAAGTGTCCCAGCTGTCTCCAGTGTCCCAGCTGTCTTCAGTGTCCCAGCTGTCTTCAGTGTCCCAGCTGTCCTTAGTGTCCCAGCTGTCTTCAGTGTCCCAGCTGTCTTCAGAGTCCCAGCTGTCTTCAGTGAGGTCAAACATGCTGAGCTCTCTGCGTCACAGCAGGTGACTGTGCAGGTGAGGTCATGTGACGCAGCACCTGGAGGTGTTTGCATGTCCGACCATCTCACCTGCTGCTCCTGCAGGCTTCACGCTGGGAACCACACATGCAGGTCTGTGATGTCATGATGAAGCACGACGTTAGCGCCCTCGTGTGGCGAGGATGACGATGGCTTGAAGAACTGAAGTGTTGGAAGCAGCAGGTGGAGGGAGGCGTGATACTGCAGCACCCATTTTAACCACTAGGTGTCACTGACACAAGCAACACTACATGCAGACAGTTTCTAACATGCTCAGGTAACTGACGAGGCTCATCCTGCACAGGTCTGCTCTGTGCTCTGCAGGTCTGCTGTTCACAGACAAACATTTTCCATCGGTGGTTTGACCCACTTCAATATTCATTTCTGTTTTTAAATGACCTGCTTCATAAAAACCAGTTTAACTTGTTGTGGAACTTGTTTGCAGCTGACTCGTGGTCTAAACCTCGACCTGACCTCTGAAACTCAACGTTATGTGAAACACTGCTGAGAATCCTGCAGAGTCCACTTTAACCCAGACAGCAGCACCCAGAGTCCACTTTGACCCAGACAGCAGCACCCAGAGTCCACTTTGACCCAGACCGAGACAAGACGGAGTAAAACTGCAGTCGATTCAGAGACGAGACAGTCTCGAGGACTACAACATCTGTACTGAACTCACCTGTTCAGGTTATATTAAGGTTTAAAGTTATGCAGGATTAAGAGCGTGGACGCTTTGATTGACAGGTGGGTGTGGCTTCATTCAGCACCGCCTCAGGTCCAGTGATGATCCGTCTTTGCTGATGTTTAGATTCTCCAGGAGGAGGTGGGAGGAGGTGGAAGGAGTGACAGATTTATTTCAGCATCCTGATTCTGTCTGTACATGTTATTGTTATATATAAATACACAGATGTTAATATATTCTGTTTCTGTCTGTACACAGAATGTTTCTGTTCAGCTGTCGGCACCGTGTTTTTGAAGTGTGTCAGCTGCAGGAATCAAGCTTCAAACTTTTATTTCCTTCTACAAAAAGCACAGACTGTACGGAGCTTTGACCGCACCAAGTTCTGTCCAAACGTTTCAGACGGTCATCAGGCTGTACAGTAAATAAGCAGTGCCAGAACCAGAACATTTCCTTACAGACGTCAAGCCTCGTGGATGCAGACTGAAACCATTAACTGATTATTGCTTAACTGTTGGAGTCTTTGCATTAATGCCAAATATGCAGTTCACATTTCCAACTTCTCCAATCTGACTGTTTTGGTTTTCTTCTGATCAGAGACGGTTCTTCTAACGTAACACTGTGATCCTGCAGACCTCAGCTGAACCCGACTCTGCATTCTGTCAGTATCTGGACTTTGATCTGATCTGAAACGTGTTTGAAGTCAGAGACAGAAACGTAGAAAACTTTTTACTTTACCGAACCAGAACTCACCATGAGTGAAGCAGCTTTAAAGGACGACTGTGTCTAACCTAACGTCCATCGTCTTCAAGCCGATCTCAGCAACACGGACGAACACACGAGACGTTTGCACAGCAACATATTTATTAACACTGGTATTGTGCTTTTTTTTCAAACAATGAATAATACGTCTGAACCAGTCACAGACTTTTACATTCATCAGTTTTACAGGATGCTAACATGCGATGATCGGACACCAGAATGCTGAAATGACTTCACACAGAAACAACATGATTCAGTTTGGTAGATTAAGACACGTCCTCGTTCATTATTACGACATATTAGTGCATTTCTAATTAAGTTTAGTGATAACATCAGTTAGCTGACCGCTCGCAACTTCTTTGGTCCGACATTTTTTTGGTTTTCAGTGGACGTCCTGAATCGAACTACACGAAATCAACGTTATGTAAAACTAGCAGACGGTAAACACTGACTGTAATCAGGCGAACGGAGTCTCTGTCATTCGTACGTCTTCACTGACGGACAGTGAAGTAAACTGCTGCCAGCTGTAGCTGCTGTTAGCTCATGTTTGTTAGCCGGGCTGCGAGCTCAGAGCAGCGGGGGGAGTGTTAGTGTTTGTACCACAGGAGGTTTGGACCACCGGGAAGAAGAAGAAGAAGGTTTACAGGTCCATGATGGACAGTGAAGTAAACTGCTGACAGCTGTAGCTGCTGTTAGCTCAGTCCGTCAGCTTGGCGGTGAGCTCAGAGCGACGGGTACCCGTCGCTCTGAGCTCACCGCCAAGCTGACGAACTGAGTGTTTGTACCAACAGGTGTTATGGACTACCAGGAAGAAGAAGAGGAGGTAACCAGGCTCAGCAGCTTCTATGGACATGATGGCAGAGGAGAAGAGAGTGAAGAGGACGCTGACGGAGGAAGCTAAGAAGAGAAAAGGAGAGAGTGAGCGAGCAAGAAGCCGCCGGACAAGAGTAAATGTGGGACTGACTTTTAGTGGTTGGTGAGAGCTTGGTGAAATAAAAGGCTGAAAGACAGACGCCGAGCTGGGCTGACTGCTGCTGGACTAGGCAGTGACATCAGCTGCTGCTGGGACCTGGATGATGATTGATCATCAGTAATGTAACCAGAAGAAATACTCGAGTACAGCTGTAGTCACGGTGGGATTACAAAGAGTTGCTTTAACAATGCTGGAGATTAAAAATACGTGTAAAATGTAAATGCTCAGCTGTTTTCATATGTACACTTCATCACCGTTCTAATGGAGCTGCTCTTTTGTTGCAGGGATGAACCAACACTCGACTTCACTCTGCAGAGTAACGCAGAGCTGATGAACAGCTGATGTCATTTCTAATCCTCATGTCTGCAAATACTTTTCATGGCTTGTTCTTCACGCACGGTCAGTGAGATGCTGAATGAACGACTTTAAGAATCTGCTGCTGTTTAACAATCACCCCAACCAGTGGAGTCCTGCAGCCAGCTGACTGAACTAACCTCACACTGATGTCGCACCACGTCCTTCACGGCACAGACAGGTCAGGTGCCAGTCTGGTGGATGTGGTGTAACATGCACGAGTTTACAGCACTTTGAAACTCTGCTGGACTGATTTGAAATTTTTGAACCATGTGAAACTATGATGGATGCACTGTGGAACCTGCTGCCAGCTTCCAGCTCGGTGCACTGATTTCAAAGCTGCTCAGAGCTTCAGTGGGTCAGCTGGCTGACCTGAAGTCAACATGCCACCATGCTCACCAGCTACTGACATGCCAGTTACTCTGCAGATCCTTCCATGGCACGCAGTTCCACCATGCATGGCCACCATCATATTGTTTTGGTCCGTCCTGGTCCACGCCTGCAGCGTTTCACAAACGTTTTGCACACCACGCTTTGTTACCTTGCTCAGATTTGGTCGTTAAATCTCCCGTGCTGACTGACGTGGCGTCTGAAACGTGTTGCGGCGCTTCAGGCCGTTACAGTACATACACAACGTGAACGCCCAATGATTACCCAGTGCCGCGTCTAACTACGGTGAGAAACACAAAACATAAATACAATACCTAATGTCAAACATCTTTAAGTAATAAGTAGTAATAATTATAATAAAAAATAAGTAGTGCAATAAATGCAGAAAGGTAGCCATACACTTGGTCCGATGGAGCGTCCGCGTGACGAGCTGCTTCGTACTCGGAGACACAGTTTTCATTAATCAGGACACAAAGCTGCATGCGAAGCTTTGAAATGCCATTGGTGCTGCAGTTAGTAATGTTGTCACTGTTAGTCTGTACACAGGCACAATGACAGGAACCTCCTCAGGGCAAAAAGTAGTGCATTCAAACATCGACCACAGCGAATCCTGACAGTGACAAGCAAAGAAATCCTTCAGATGGAAGTGTGTGTGTGTGTGTGTGTGTGTGTGTGTGTGTGTGTGTGTTGGATTTTGGCTTTTAGCTTCACCCACTTGTCGTTAGTGTGTAACATCTTGACTGATTCTTTTCAGAGGGTGCTGTCTAACTTCTTCAGCTTGGTCACGTCAGGCAGAATGCGACTCGCTTCATATTCACTCATCGTTCAGGAAGTGCCATGCTCGTCTCTTTTATGATTGAGACGACGATTAACAAGTGATTCAGTGAAGGAGTGAAGAAATGTCTGAGTCCACATGTAAACATACGAGTATGAAAAGGTCTCTCGGTGTGGGTCAGTCAAAGTTTGGAGGATGAACTCGTCTGTCACAGCTGCCATCCGATCATTCGTCTGGATGATGTTTTCTAACGGGGTCAGATGAGGATCTCCACCATGTCGTTGTCCACCTCCTGCTGGCTGAGCAGGGCCGGAGGAGTGGCCGGCTGCTGCGGGTGTGACTGGATGGGGAGCCTCCGGTCCAGAGTGCTGCTGTGAAACACTGGCACATCTACACAGAGGAGACACATGATCAGAACAGAAATCATCCATGCTGACATCACTGACGTCTGACAGACAGAGCTGACCTGCTAAGCGGTCGGGGATGTAGACGGGGCTGGGGCTGGACAGGCGGCCCGGGAGCGTCATGCTCTGCAGGGCTGGAGTGCTGGGCTTGCTGGTGTCCTGACTCTGGCCCTTCTCGGTCTGCGTGCAGCTGTCTCTGCTGCCTGTCTTCGAGTGGCCTGCAGTCATGGGGGTGGAAGGAAGCACCGGGGAGGGCGAGGATGAGATTGATTCTGTCCGCAGTGAGTCTGTACGAAACTCTGGACCCAGCAGAACCCCTGTAGGAACATGAAGGCAGAACATTGTGACTGACAGCAGCACAGCATGTGGCTAATACACCGTGCAGACTGCTGGTTCTTACCGAGGCTGCCCTTCCAGCTCGTGTCCTTACGTTCTTCAGTGATGGGCGAGCTGCTGAGCCCCAAGCTGTGAGAGAGCAGGCCTGAACCTCCAGAGCCGGTGTTGGAGATGGACATCAGGGACTTGGAGGGCCTCATGGCAGACGGTGCATCTGACTTGATGGGCTCCTTCCTGGAGCGCTGGTGCAGCACCTTGATCATAGCGTCTTTCTCTATGATCTGTGCGTGCAGATTCTTTATCCTGGACAAGACAGACAATGCTCAGTGACACATGACCAGCAGAAACCCGGCACGTCTGCTCTGCAGGACTTTGTTGTGCAGCGTGGGACTTTTCAGCATGAGTTGCACCAGTAGTCAGTGTCAGTGCTTTACTACTTCCTTCCTGTTTTAATGCCGGATGTGATCAGAACAGTGAGACAAATCAGTCATCACCGGCTCATCACGCCCACAGGCAGCTCCAGCCCAACATGCTCAGGTCATTTCTGCCAGGACCTGCCCGAGAAGCTGCTGATCCAGTTCTACACCGTCATCATTCAGTCTGTGCCACCAAACACACCAACAGGACTGGAACCTGCCTCCTATTTTCAGGACTTATACATCAAGTCCAGAGCCAGAAAACGTCTGGCACTGGGAGGCGCTTCACGTATGGTTGGTGTGTTTTGAGCCTTTTATTGAAATGCTGCACTTCCGTAGATTTAGAGATCCTGTGACAAACTGAAGAACCTCGCAGCGTGAACATTTATGTTTTGTACTTTACCTGCTCTCCATGTCCAGACAGCGACGGTTGGCCATGAGAATCTCCTCCTCTTCCTTCTGGATTCGAGCCTCCACTGAAGTGTCGTAGCTGCTGCTGGGAGAGTGGCAGATCGCTGCTGCAGACGTGTCCCTGCAAAGATCACGAGTGAGGATCACACCCTGCATTTACTGGGTGGTTAAAACAATGAATTCAAAACTAGGCGTACCTCTGAGTGGCGACAGAGGCGGCGGCATCGAGGGCGAACTGCCTCATCACGCTCTCCTCCAGGTACTTCTGCTCCCACTTGGTCATGTCGGCCTCCAGAGCCAGGATCCGCTCCTCTTTCTCCCTCAGATGCTCCATGAGAGCCGTGGCATTGTACTCTGATGGCACCACGCCGCTGTTCTGAGAGCCTCCCTGACGCTGGAGGAGGAAGTCAGAATATGACGTCTGATCAGTGTCTGATCTGCACTTACACACACGTCATGCCGGCCTGCTGTGTTACCTGCTGCATGCGCAGGGACTCCAGCTCCCGCTCCAGCCTCGTACGGAGGCGATGCTCCAGCTGTTCTCTTTTCTCACAGGCCGCCTGAAGCTGAGCCAGAGCCTGCTGCATCCTCTCCACCTTCTCCACGTAGACCTGCTTCTTCTTCAGCTGCACACACACACACACACACACACACACACACACACACACACACACACACACAACATGACATGAGAGCAGTTCTCTGTGAACGTGAACTACTCATACTGAGTGTGTGTGTGTGTGAGAGCTCGCACGACGTCCCTCAAGTCAGCAAACGCAGGAACAGAAGAAGAACAAGAAGAAGAACAGAGTGGAGAGAGAAGAGAAAGACGATGGAGCAGAGAGAAGAAGCAGAAGGCTCTTTCAGTTCTGAGCCGGAGAAAAGCTCGCACCTCTTTTGTTCTGACAACAAGCAGGCGTTGTGTATCAGAGGCCGGCAGCGGCCCAGCTTCGGCCCATTTCCTGTCCTTCACGGGACCCCCCCCCCCTCCCCCATCCTGGACCCTGACCAAACCAGATCCAGGATGGATGGAGGGAACAGGAGAGAAAAGAAAGATGGAGGAAGAGTCCGAGCGGAGAAGGAGGGAGGAAAGAACGGGAGATGAAACACACACGTCCACGGGATCATGTGATCACCTCAGCAGCGCCTGATGTCGTGGCTCTCTGCCTGAAAATGTTGGAATGCTCCCTCTGGGTTACACCAGCATCAGCTGATCTACACTGGTTACCATGGTTGCCCTGACAAACATGTTGACGCTCACCTCCTCCTCCAGCTTCACCACCTTGGCCTGTGCGTTGTTGAGCGCCTGGTCTCGGATCTCGATGTGTCTCCTCTGGTCCTCTGTGCTGGAGCGCAGAGCGTTCAGCTCCATCTCCAGCTTCTCCTTCTCACGCAGCGTCTCTTTGTCTGAACACACACGAGCACATGAGCACACCTGACCAGGTAACAGCATCCGTCCTCATACACAGTCTGTTCATGCTCTCATGTCTTTACACAGGAAATCAGGTGGAAACCCGCCAAAATAAAATCATAGATATCATTCAGTGTTTGGTAGCTTTTCTGTCTCAGCTGCACGGTCGTGCTGTCCTGCAGTGTGTGTGTGTGTGTGTGTGTGTGTGTGTGTGTGTGGTTTGTGGGGGTGGTGTGTACTCACTCGTGCGCGAGGCACGGGAATGGGGGGTTGGTTGCTGTTGTCCTCTGAGCCGTCACATTCTTTAGCAGCAAGTTGTTTATTGGCCGTCTCCATGCGCTCTTTAAAACAACACACACACACACACACACACACACACACACACACATCCATCAAAAACAGAGCAGCCGAACAGAGAGACGCTTCTGAAAGATGTTTGTCACGTGTCTGCACGTTTAACCTGCCAACCCATCAAACTCACACATGTGGAGCTGCTTCCACAGGTGTAGTAATGTGTATCTGTGATGCTTCCACAGGTGTAGTTTTAATGTAGTAATGTGTTTTTGTGATGCTTCCACAGGTGTAGTTTAATGTGTATCTGTGATGCTTCCACAGGTGTAGTTTAATGTGTATCTGTGATGCTTCCACAGGTGTAGTTTAATGTGTATAGGTGATGCTTCCACAGGTGTAGTTTAATGTGTGTTTGTGATGCCTCCCTTCCCTCGCTCACCTCGGAGGTCTCTGTTGAAGTCGTGCAGCCGGCGCACCTCCAGCTCCAACTTGTTCCTCATGGTCTTCTCCAGCGCCTCCCTCTTGGACGAGGACTTGGCGAGGTTTTCATAGGCCTCCGACACCAGCTGGATCTCTGTTTCCAACTGTCCACAGGAGGAAGGAAGGAGGACAGAGTGAACACGGGAGAAAGGAAGGAGGACAGAGTGAACACGGGAGGAAGGAGGACAGAGTGAACACAGGAGGAAGGAAGGAGGACAGAGTGAACACAGGAGGAAGGAAGGAGGACAGAGTGAACACAGGAGGAAGGAGGACAGAGTGAACACAGGAGGAAGGAAGGAGGACAGAGTGAACACGGGAGGAAGGAAGGAGGACAGAGTGAACACAGGAGGAAGGAGGACAGAGTGAACACAGGAGGACAGAGTGAACACGGGAGGAAGGAGATGCAGCAAAGCTTCATTTTTCTGATTGATATCAGCATTCACCACTAGGTGCCACTAAATCCTACACTGGACCTTTAAAGGAACATGTCAGATATACAGACAGATGACTGTGCTGTGTCCTCACAGAAGAAGGAAACATCAGGACAGCAGGACCTTCCTGACTCTGAGGTGGAGGAGGAGGAGGAGGGGGTGGAGGAGGAGGAGGAGGTGGGTGTATTCAGCTCTCTCTAATATTTTGAGTTTTGACTGCAGTATCCATTTTAACCACTAGATGTAACCACACATGTTAATATAGCTCCTTTAAATGAGACACACACGGTTTGAAGATGTTACCTTGTGCAACTTTGTGACCTTCTCGCGGCACACCTCCATCTCCTGCCTGAGCATCCTGTTCTCCTCCGTCAGGACATCCACCATCTGGTGGGCGCGCACCATCATAGCGAAGGGCTCACCCTGCACGTGGGAGAAGGAGTGTGGGTGGGGGAAATGTCCATGTGGAGGATGCTGTGGAGGTCCTTGGAACTGCTGCTGCTGCTGTTGCTGTTGTTGTTGTTGTTGCTGTTGCTGTTGCTGTTGCTGTTGCTGTTGTTGCTGCTGCTGCTGGTGCTGCTGCTGCTGATGATGATGGTGCATTCTTGGGGTGGAGCCATAGGGGTCATGAGGAAAACCTTGACCTCTTGGAAGGTGAAAGGATCCCGGAGCGAAGGGCTCGCCAGCTTGGTGGCAGCCGGGCCCCTGCTGCAGACCGCGGTGCCCCATGCTGGGGAAGGGCTCTCCCTGGGACTGGGGGTGCTGGTGAGGGAAAGACGGGTGGGAGGAGTGGGAGGCACTCAGCATGCTGCTGAGGATGGAGGACTGGTTTCGGGATAAGGAGCCCACGGAGGTGACGGAGGAGGTGGGACTGTGCTGGTGAAGGGGCCTCTGGGAGTGAACTGAACCCTCCTTACTGGACCTGAGGAGAGATCAGCTGTGTGAGAATCACTGCAGCAGGTATCAGGTAATTAACATATAATAGATTATTATTTAAATCAACTGATTCATCTGATGAAAGGTCTGATGTACAGTCTGATCAGCCTTTATGTCAGACCTGATCTCATCTGAATGAAAGTTTAGAGTTATCTAACACACCATTAGACACATCTGATGACTCAGTTCTCAGAGGTGGAGTTTCAAAGTGGACCCTGAACCTGAAACTGTGGACCACAAAATGGAAACACGCTCATGTTTCCTGGTCGTGTCCGTCTGATTGTATTCGACGCCCTGAGGCCTGAAGGTGTTCCTCCATAGTTCAGCCTCTGAACGTCTTTGAGGGGGGTTAATATCTATTTGTTCCAAATACTGTGGGAGCTGTAACTGTATCACATGTAGAAACCTGAAGCGCTGACATGCTGCAGAACATGTTGCTCTGCCGGTCTGATTCACCTGCCGCCTGCTCGCTGAGGAGCGGGTCTTGTTTTCTGGCCGTCAGCTGCCTTTATGCAGAGCAAACATTCCTGCCTTCAGCCATCAAAGGGACGTCACTGAAGCAGAGCGGATCGTGTCCTGACTTGTTCTGCCCCGATGATTAAAATTCTGTGGTATTCACGGCTGTTTACCACGGAGGAACCAAATCCAAAGAGGCCGGTGTGAAACAAGCCCGACAGGATCTCGACAAAGTTTCACATCAAATCGGTTTTTTTTAAGAAAAGCTTTCAGTGTTTGTTCCATAATTCTGTCTGTTCATGTGGAAACGTTTACGTCATCAATGAACAATGAAACTCCTCATGAACCTGTGTGTGTGTGTGTGTGTGTGTGTGTGTGTGTGTGTGAGCATCATTAAGCTTTGTGGCGCCGTGTGAGCAGCCTGACTGATTGATAATTGATGGATTCAGTTAGACAGGAGAAGAGTGTGACAGCTCTCGTTAAGTTAATGAAACTCTGTCGTCTTGTGTGAGATGCTTTGGGGTGAGACTTCTTTGGGGTGACGGGGTGGCGCTGTGTGAGTGTGTGTGTGTTCTTTCCACACACATGCAGGTTCACCGTCTGGAGTCCGAGCGCCCACAATTGCAAAAGGACCCAGAGCGTTAGATGGTGATTGTTAAGAATGTGAGCGTGATTGTCTCTGGGTCATCTCTGTCCGGTGTCCGCCTCTCACCCATGTGTATGTGTGTGTTGATGGACAGCTGGTGTGTGTGTGTGGATGTTGCTTACCTGAATGAGCCGTACTCAGGTGGGGGCTGGTATCGGACGTGGGGCACCTCCCTCGAGTGCTCCCTCCCTCTCTGCTCCTGGTAGAAGTTTCCTCCGGGCTCCTGCTGCTTCGTAGGTGAGCCCATTCCTTTGAACGGGTAATCCGGAGGCGGCCCACGATGCTGTGGCTTGTAGTAGTTGCCCGGCGGCCCCGGCGGGGGCAGCAGAGGTGACAGCGGGGCACTAGTGACGGGAGCGTGAGCCTTCACGCCGCTCGTGGCGAGGGAGAGCTGCATGAGTCGCTCGCTGAGTGAGCGAACGTGTCCTTGCTTCAGATCCTTCAGCCCGTCGTCCTGGTGCACTTTTCCCGCGCCGCTCACTCGCTGCACCGTGGGGCGACCTTCGGTGCGCACCTTGGCGTTGGTCACCCCGGTGACGTAGAAGGCGGCGCCCACGGAGGCGGGCAGAGGCTGCTGGGGCTGGCTGCTCTGCGGCTGTGGTTGAGGCGGTGGACCATGACCACGGAAGTACTGTGACTGCACTTTGGCCTCCTCGTATGTGGGGAGGTCCTCAGGGTTTGGGCACTGCCCTTGGCCGCTGCCACCTCCACCACTGCTTCCTGCTCCTCCTCCAGTCCCTAAACCTCCACTGCTCCCACCTCCTCCTCTGGTGGAGCCCAGCTTCTCCAGGCCATTGTCCGTCTGCAGCTCCTGGCCCTGGGGTTCCTGACGGGCGATGTGGGGAGTCATGGAGTGATCATCAGAGGGGCCTACTTGTCCCTGCCCCTGTCCTGAGTAACCTCCTCCACCTGCACCTCCTCCCTGTTGTTGTTGTTGCTGCTGCTGTTGCAGAACATAATTCCGGTTCATCTGCTCCTGCAGGAGGCGCTGCAGGACGGTGCTGCCACCACCTCCTACGCTGTTGCTGCTGTTGGAAGACTCCTCGACTGCAGCCCTCATCTCTGCCTCACCTTGGCCACGCACCTCATGGAATGACAAGCTCCGCCCGCGGTCAGTATTCCCTGAGAGGATGAGGAGGAGGAGGAAGAAGGAGGAGAGAGCCGTGCAGGCGGAGGGATGAGTTTCATCAGGGTGAAGAAGTTATTCCAGAAATACAAAAAGAGAGAACAGAAGAGAAAATGACAGAAAGCGTTAGAGAGAACCAGAGAAGCCAAACCACCAAAACCTTCAACCCTCAAACCAGAATCACACAAACATCAAGACGCTGACTGAACTGATCCTGAAGACTTTTTAAACTTTTGTTTGACTCCTACAGTGTTCAAATGTGACATCACGTAAACATCTGATCAGATCTACAGGCTCGTCTCCACCTCACAGTTCAGCTCGACCCGACTCGTTCTGCTGCTCTGGGACCTGGTACTGTTTCTGTGATCGCCTCAGTCGAAGCTCCAGGAAAGCTGAGCCGATACTAAAACGTGCAGTGAAAACATTGCAGAGCTCTGCTGACTCATGTCTTTTTCCTTCTAGTTTGTCTTGATATCTTCGAGTTTCTCTGGAACAAAGTTTGTCTCGTTGGCGTGAAAACACTGAAACACGCAATATGCACACGCAGGTTTATGGATGGGATTTAACCTCAGACTCTTGCCTGGGCATGACTGTGACAGAAATGGGCCAGAGGTGCACATTTCAGTCATCGTCATAGAAGAGGTGCAGCTTTAATAAATGCTGGCAGCGACACAGGCAGATAATTCTGCATTTGAGTGTATAAAGTATTCCTTACACTATCGAATCAGACACGTCAGAATTTAAAAGCACCCGATGCCGACTGAAAAATAAGAACGTGTCCTCTGCACCCTGCACTACACTGACGGGGAACCTGAGCCGAGTCGAGCAGAACCATGCCGTGAAAACGAGGCCACAGAACATTTAAAGTGTCATCATCAGCAAAGTGTGACTGTACGACACCACATAAGCCAAAAAACAAACACCTAGAACCAGAACCAGAACCAAAGCATTAAAGAGCACAGAGATTACAGTGACTCAGTTGGAAATGATCTCTTAGGTCCAGTCTGTAAGATTAAATATGTTTCTGTAATGTTTATGTTCAAACAGAAGACGGGTCTGCTCCGTCTCTGCAGTAAAACACTGGCACTATTTGAACAGGAGGATGAGGCCAGAGTATTCAGTTGGCTGCAATATGCAACGTCAACACTAGATGGTAGTAAATCATACACACTGGACCTTTAACTGTCAATGTGAGAGACTGAGGAAAAACAAAGTCCAGTGATTTGGAAAACGCTCACAGTCCATTCAAACATTAAAGACAGAACATCCAGCATGGTCAGATGAAACCACAGGCAGGTGGAGTCACACCTGTCTTCTCTCAGAGCCAATTCCTGTTCACAGGTTTGTTTGATTGATTTTTTACAGCTTGTGGTTTCTTCTGACAGCGCTGAATGTTACCAGCTCCATCGATTCACACCGTGTTTTCTACAGAGTAAAGAAAAATCATTACATCTAGTGCTTTCAGTTATTCTTCGCATTCTCAAGGAGGAAGATGCTTTTTTCCGAAACATCTGCAGGTAAATAAAAATCATGAGACAAAAGGAGAAATGTTAGCTTTGGTTGGTCAATACACATGCACACAAAAACACATTTTAAACCAAAGTGACACAGACTAAGACATGCTCGCTGCTTCATTGTCTTCTGGCTGTCCGGCGGTGCCGTCGCGTCTCCGGTCGACCTCCCTCCACTTCTATGTTGTTGGTTTTTGGACATTTTAAGAAATCTAAACTGGACTGTGTAGAGCTGCTGATGTCTGTCAGTAGTAGAACATCTGTCTCAAACCTACACATTGCTTCATGTCAGCGGCTGAGCTTGGAGATAGAACTTGTACGTTAACAATCAAACAGCAGCAACATGCTGTGACTCCTTGTTTCCATCATGCAGGTCTTCTAATGTTCTGACTCATGCTTTCACTTGCATAGTACGACAGTTAAACAGTACGCTGCATCTCGGTGTTGTGTCCACGTCCAAGTGTTTCAGATTCAGACCTTTTCTTGTTCTAACACTTCTTCTTCTCCTCCTTGATCATCTCCTTCTCTTTCCTTCGTGTCCGTCTTCTGCTCTTTCCCCCTTAACCAGCCTCTGTGGGTGTGGGTCTATTTATTTGTCATGAACATAACCGCTATGAAACAATCGGAAAATAAGATTTTTATTCTCTGACTCACCGGCTGCCTCACTCTCATTCACTGTCACAGACCAAAGGAAACTTCTGGGTGTTGTTATGTTGCTGCACAGACAGACTGGGAGTCAGAAGCAGACGTAGAAGCTGCTACACAACAGGTGGAGTGTCATAGTTTAGTCCATGAACTCCACCTGGATCACTTTAGGCACATTTCAGGCTGATTGTGGAGCAGTTTGACCACCACCTGACGTCAGGCTCAGCTTCTCCGCTGAGTTTTCTCGTCCCACACCGCCGCAGTCGAAACGCTCTACCCTCCGCTCAAATGAAAGGAAATACCTGCATTCTCGCTGGATTTGGTCTGAACCGGGCTCGCCCTCTCACACCTACCTGTATGGCTGTTCTCACTATGCTCTCCTGGGGGCGTTAGTGGCAACAGCTGCTCATGTTGCAGTTCTGACACCCAGGTGGGGGTTGGTGAAGGTGAGCGGGAAAACGGGGCCGGTGCTGCTGCTGTGCAGGTGTTAGGTGGTGATCTGCCGGTGGTGGTAAGTGGTGACTCAGAGCAGCTCCTGGTTCTGGTTTTGGTCTTCCTGCAGGCTCAGCAGGGCTTCAAGGTCTCTGCAGAAGACATGAGTGAGGTTCAGTTTTACTCCGACATAAAACAGTTTACTGGGAGGCTGTGTTTGGGGAAGTTAGAGAGCCCCACAACTTAAACAGCAGTGTCCAGTCTAACAGTGAACACAGCGACAGAACCTCTGAACCAGCAATGCCCACTATCAGGCACCAACAGGGTTTTCTCATATGTTCCCTTCCCCCCTCACATCTTTATACTGACTCCATCACAGGTTTAAGAACTTAACTTGGACCTTCGCAGGTTTTAACGTTGAACCATTTTGACTTTTCTGTCTGATGGACGGGATCTGTGACAAACTCTGAACTGTAACAGTCTGTGAGTCTTTAGTTGCATGTATACACACGACTTTCCACACTGCCACATTCTTTGGTCATCACTCATTTAATCATCGGCTTATTGTTTGGTTCTTATTGTTTCTGTTCAAAACCTTTTTGTCTCTTCCACACACTCATACTTCCAACTGCTCCTGAAAAAGAATTTAGAATTAATGGATCAAATGTAAAACAGAGAGAGACAACAGACCAGGACAGACCAGCAGAGAAACTCTGAACTCAAACAATTAACTTTAAAGTTTCTTTGACTTTTTATGAAAGCTGAAGTGGAAAAACATTTGTGTCCCCTTAATAAGAACTTTTAATCATTTCTTTAGATACCTTCAAACTAAATGACACCCTCCACGTCTTCACAGGACAAACCTGAATTCAGCTCCGATCCTGATCTTCTCTTTTAAAACTGGCTCCTCCAGATTTGGTGATTTTTTAAAAATGCTCCTACCTGTTTGTCCTTCTCAGAAAATCGTCTCCCCCCTGCTCAGTGAAGAACTAAAAATCAATCCAACATTTGAGTTTCTCTGAGTTTCTCTGAGTTTCTCTGAGTTTCTCTGTTTCACGAGTATCTTTCTGCTTTGTGGAGGTTTGAGGTGGCGCACCTCTCTTTCCATTTCCACCGCCCGCCCCTCCCCTCCCTGCTCTTCCCTCGCTCCAACAGGTGGGGCTGGGAGGTAGAGACAGGTGGATCTGGCAACCGTTCAGCACTGAGACACTCCTTCATACCTGTGCACTGTGTAATTGTTTTAGCAGCATTTACTCTGCCAACCGTCACTGAGATTAATACTTAAGACTGTCACTTCCCCTTTCAGAGTTCAACCTCCAGGTAGACAGCAGGCGATTGTGTTCCTCTTTTCTGTCATTACAGAAACAATGACCGTCCACTCAGAAGACTTCTTTAATGTTGAACTCAAACAAGCAGCTCGAAATCAAAAACAGAAACCAACAATCACAAGTTTTCATTTTACTAAACACACTTAAACTTCCTCTTTCATTTGATACCAAATATGTGACATTTGTAGCTTTTAAAATATAACAACAAGAACAAACGACAGGACAGCTCCAACAGTCGACCAGTTCATATGTGGAACAGTCACCACGACCCGGTCAGTCCTCCCTGCCGACTCTTTGGCGAACACTCCCCCAGAAAATCCAGGAAACACAACTTCCTCTTTAATTTGATACCAAATATGTGACATTTGTATCTTTTTGAACAGAGTAAGAACCAACAACAGTTCAGCTACATGAGAAAACAAACGTCCAGTCTATCTGTGTTAAAGTAACGTCCTCCCTACCGACTCTTCGGCGAACACTCCCCCCGAAAACCCCCAAAACAAAACTTCCTCTTTAATTTGATGCCAAATATGTGACATTTGTAGCTTTTGAAGTTAAACAACACGAACAAACGACAGGACAGCTACAAAAATCAGTTTATATGTGAAACAGTCACCGCAACCCGGTCAGTCCTCCGTGCCGACTCTTCGGCAAACACTCCCCCCAGAAAACAGCCTCTGTCTGGGCAGTGAGAGCCGGGTCAGTCCCTCTGTTTACTGATGGAGATGATGAACTCTGCATCACTCTGCACGGTGGGTCAGGATCTCCCTCACAACCCAACCTGACCAAACCAGAAGACTGAAAACCCCGGGACGCTTTGTGGACCTTTACAGAGGAAATCTAGTGGAAACCCGCCAAAATAAAATCATTGATATCAACGTAATAATGTATATTTCTGGTTCTGGTTATTGATGACAACTTAAACTATCGACAATACAAAGATCAGGAGCTGTAGGTGTGATGGGGTCTTTAAAGATTAGAGAACACCAGGATTTTCTGCTTTTCTTAATTTATTGGTGTTTGTTCATAATCTGCTGTGACGTGTGCATCATACGACTATTAATAGTTAATAAAAGTGATGAAGTAGTTAAGGTGTTCAATGATCTGTGTTTGGTGGTGCATGTAGTCCAGCTGGCACTCATTTCCTGTCATCTCTTTCCTGTTTTGCAGTGAGTAAAACTCCTGTTTTTAACGTGGACGTTAAGGAGGTTAAACAGACTTGTCTCCTCGCCTGAAGCGTCTCCTGTGGACATCGGAGCTGTGACTGAGCATTGCAGCAGACATTTGGGTTCCCGCCATGAATACTGGTGGTCCACAGTTTCTTTATATCTGTATGTACGACTCGACTTCTCTATGTGAGCACACACACGATGGGAAGAAGGACTGTGCAAACCAAAGTGCTATCAGTGCTGCCTGGTTTCCCATGTGCATGACTTCACCGTGAACTAATCAGTTTTCTGACAAGAAACAAGACAGAGCACCAGCGGCAGCGACTCGTGATAAAACTTTCTGGACTATTCCTTCAAACTTCAGTCGAGGAATTCAAACAAAAACTTAAGAAATGGGCAGAGCAGAGGACAGGAAGTTAGAGAAATGGAGAGGGGGAAGGAGCATGAAGACTAGAGGGAGAGAGGCAGGAGCTGAAGAAGTGGTAAAAGTGGAGCAAGAAGTGTTTATATCACTGAGAGGCCGAGCAGCGAGAGGAATTTCTAGGCTCTGAATCAAACCCAGTGGGCCCCTTGGTCTCTAATCTGGAGGGAGGTTTCATTCACACTCAAATATTTCCTACATGGAAATGCAGGAAGAGTCTTGAGGGGCTACTGTGACCTCAGAGATGGCAACAGAAGAAGTTGTTACCAGGCATTTTTACTGTTTGTGTACGTGGACTATCAGAAGATACAGAAACAGGAACTTCATGAACGTTTGAGACCATGAAGTCAAAGTCGATGCTCACCTATAATCGTCTCTGAGATCACGACCCAGAGATGTGAACCTATTCTCACAGGAAGACTCATCGATTCTGCTCCACCCGCACAGCCGGAGTTATTCTCAGATACGACGTAGATGTGATCGGATCTGTTTGTGACAAACGTGTCGCTGAGGCTGAACATCGCCTGCACGGTTTGGGTCGCCTGTCAGTGTTTCACGACATTTTCTGTTTATTTTGACGATTTTTAGAAAATGTGAAACTTTTCTTTACATGCAAACATGAATCATAGTTTGTGCTGCATGTGTTTACGTACATGTTGTGATGTTAACATGTAAATGCAGAAACGCGTTCATCATTTTCTGTTTTTCTCTGTGGACGTCTGAATAAAGAAGAGTTCATCTGTCTGCACAAATATTCAGAATCCATGTTCGAGTTCGTCGTTTCCTAAAAAACATAAAAACTTGTTGATGATGTCATCCTGCACTCGGGGGCGTGTACTAATTTCACATCCAATCAAACGCTTTCTCTCTTCTGATGCTGCTTCCTGTTTGATCCAGTGAGACCTGCTACAGTCAATGTGCACTGAACAGAACCAGAACCACAGAACTTTATTCAGACTGGATCAGATTGTATTCACAATATATTTGCTGCTTTTCCCTCTGACGTCCTCCGACCGCTTCAACTCTCTGTGATTTAGTTTTAGTTTTGAGTTCATGATGAGCGGACCGGGTCAGAGCCTCCGACACCAACAGGGAGAAACGTGACAGTACCGAGGTGACCCACAGACTTCATGATGGAAACATTCATGATCAATCAGAACTTGAGTTATTATGACAGAGCAGGTCTGCACTGTGGAGGACCCAACAAGTCCCACAGTGAGCACGCTCGGTGACAGTGGTGAGGAAAAACAACCTCCAACTCCTGAAGTGAACTGTGCTCCCTGTTGGACTGGTTCTGTTCGGTCCTGGTCCGGCCGTGTGACGCTGATGGTAGCAGGTCACGCTCTGCTTCCTGTTGTGTTGTTATGTTATTCTCATTATGACATCAGCAGTGAGACTGTTTGTTTGTTTACAGGTCAAAGGTCACCTGATGTAGTAACCTGGATGCTGCGTTCACAGACCCGGCAACATGTCGTACACACTCACAGATGTTAGAAATCATTATTGAGCATGTTCAGTTGAAACCTGCAGAGTTTCGGTTCTTGTGCCGGTGCTGATGGACCCAGTTTGAGCGGGTCCAGCTCCATGAAAAGAACTTGTGACACTTTTTGTTCTGGCTGCTTCGTCATACAAAAGAAAAAACTGAGTTTAACTCCTGGAACTTGTAGTTTCCCCCTGAGACATCCTCCACACACACACACACACACACACACACACACACACACACACACTTTAAGAAGGCTCGGTACCTTTGTGTGGACCTTTTTCTTCTTCTTCTCACTCTTGCAGATCACTGATCATCATGCTCAGGTTTTTTCTGGAGCGGCTCCTCGAGCTGCACAAAAGTCTCCCCCGCGATCAGAAGCTGTCCGCGGCCGCTCAGGCGTGAGTCTGTCGGCGGGCTGCGAACCCTTCCTCCTCCGGGGAGAGGAACTCGGTCGCCTCCGTGAAGTCTCCGTGCTTCGCCGTAACTTTCATGTTTTCACCGTTAAACTAAAGTTCTCGGTACAGTAGAGAGCGGCAGGAAGCTCCTCCTGCTGCTCCGCAGTATGAGAGGAATGCCCGGCCTCCCCTCGCCCTCCTCACCCTCCTCACCCTCCTCCCCTCTCTGGCTCCAGCCCCAGCTCATGGAAACTGCAGGAAAAAAGTTGGGGTGTTTTTTTGGGAGCAGAGAAATCCCTCCTCCACCTCCTCCACCTCCTCCTCCACCTCCTCCAACTTCCTTTAGTCTGTTTTTAATCGAATAAATCTAATTATTATAAAAACAGATGAATAACAGAGGAGTTCATTAGAACACAAATAACTTCTAACAGTGTGTGTGAGTGTGTGTGTGTGTGTGTGTGTGTGTGTGTGTGAGTGTGTGTGTGTGTGTGAGTCATGCACTCCGCAGCAGAAACAGATGAAACAGAAATCAGAAGGAAAATGACAAAGGGGCTTTTGTGACTGTCAGCAGCCCCCGTGCTGCCTTCACGGGCTGTCGGAAATGTCAGTGCTGTGAGCAAACGTGCAAAAGTGTGCACGTGCCAGTGAGTGGACCTGAACGCGATGTGGCCAAAAGTCTGTGGACACACGAGGCAGTTAACGAGATGCTCTCATAATCTCTGGGACAGACAGGAAGCTGCTGTTGTTGTTGTTGTTGTTGACTTTGTGACAGAGGCCTGAAGAAGTTAACTGGTTATTCATTACTTTACATTACATTACATTACTTTAAATTACATTACTTTACATTACATTACATTACATTGCATTGCATTACATTACATTACGTTACATTACATTTAGCAGACGCTTTTATCCAAAACGACTTACAGAGGAGGACATGAGCTGACAAAGGTGTAAAGGATTCAAGGAGTTTTATTTGTCATTACAACACATGTAAACATGGGATGAAACGAAAATTGGTTTCCCCTGGTCCTGGAGCAGCCCAATATCAAATATAATATATAAAAAATAAAAAATATATAATAATAATATAAATATATATATATAATATATAATATATATATATATATATAAATATATAAATATATATATATATATATATAATAGAACATAAATATAAAAAGTAAAGGCAAATTTAAATTTAAGAAAAGTATATACAATAAATAGAAAAACAACAACAGTATAACACCATGGTGAGGTAGTGAGATGAATAAAGGAGCACAGAGTAGTTCAGAGGTGGCCAACCAGCCAGAGCCACATTTTTACTGTGGGATGCAAAGAGCCACAAGTGTACTGTGCACACACACCACACAAAAATAAATATTAACAATTTACCATGTCACAAATGTCACACACCCTCACTATGAAAGGAGATTGACAAAAATGAGCTAAACTCATCCCAGACACAGGCCAGACTTTTACATCACACTGCAAAGTCCTGCAGACCAAGACCAGGGTCAGTTTTAATAAACTGGTTCCGTGGCGTGTTTGTGGCTCTTTTAAGCAGTAATATCCAAATACAACACAAGCAAACAATAATTAAAAGGAGAGGGAAGACACAAAGTTGGAGAGCTGCATTCTTATGGCCAAGAGCCGCATGCAGCTCCTGAGCCTCGGGTTGGCCCCCCGTGGATAGTTTGTTAGTGTTGTTAGGCAGGGAAGCATTCTGGAAACAGAAAGGTTTTTACAAGTTTTTAAAGGTAGAAAGGGATGTTGCTGTTCTAGTAGCCGTTGGTCATTCCACCATTTGGGGACGACCACAGAGAAGAGTTTAGAGTGACCTCGCTTTGCGAGAGGCGAGGGTACAACTAGACGGTTTGTATGAGCGGAGCGTAGCGCCCTGGTCGGGACATGAGCCTTTAGTAAGACGCTGAGATAGGCAGGGGCAGATCCTGAGATCTGAGTGGGCTCAGAGCATCGAGCCCACTCATTGAGCCCGCTCAGAGCATTGAGATCCAAACCCAGCAAGAAAACCACCTCGGCTGGTTTCAGAGGTTCTGTTCTTGTTCCAATGCTCTGTTCTGTCAGTATGTTTATTTATATAAATGATGTCAACATAACAAATCCTGAGATAACGACATAAAAGAAAACAAAGGATGCTCTGCATATTAAAGGTCCAGTGATTAGTTTGTTTCCATCGGTCCATGATCACCTGAATATCAGAACTCAGAGCAGACAAACCAAACTCTGATCTGAGACGGACTTTTGCTTTGGATGTGATTCTGCAGTCGGAGTTTTTCCCGTGTGCTTGGAAGGCGAGGGTGAGGCGTGAGTGTTCATGTGGTTACAGTCTGCAACTTCACCACCAGGTGCCGCTAAAACACACCGATACACACTGCAGGAAGCATCGTTCAGAGGAGCAGACTGTCTTCATCTGAAGATGAAATCAACTCATTACCACAAGAACAGACAGAACCGGGCTCAGCAGCCGGACCGGACCGGACCGGAGCACGGCCTCTGAGACCAACAGGGAATAACGTTACACCACCGAGCTGACTTACAGACTTCATGATCAGTAGTGAGCATGCACGGGACCAGCAGGTCTGAATCAAAGAGTGGATCAGTGACGCTCAGTGTGTTGGTTCTGGACGCAGCCATGTTTGTAGTCCTGCTTCTTCCGAGCCTACTGATCTAAAAATGAGTGAACACGTGGCTGAATCATGGACCGACACCGTCAGAGCTCAGATCAGGACTCAGAAGTGAGAGAGTCACAAAACCTCGACAGAGTGATCCAGAACTAAAAGGCTGTGAGACGAACCTAAAGGAAACGAGGACAAACTAAAGTTAACACAAACACTAAGGAGGAAAATCTCTGTCAGGTCTGTCTGTCTTTATACAGGTTAGGAAAAACGATCTGACACCACGAGAACTGAAAACCTCTGAGGGAGGCTGACAATAAAACCACTACACTAAACTAAACAGGAGGACCAATCAGGAGTCAGGGGTGACGGACAGGTGACACAAGAGGGAGGACAGGTGACCGCGGGGTGACAGACACTGTGTGTGTGTGTGTGTGTGTGTGTGTGTGTAGTGGTAGTATCATTAGGCTCCTCTGACCTCCAGGTGGAAAGAGGCTCTCTGGAGCCGAGGTTTGCCCAGGGATGAGTGCACGCTCCTGGGTGTGAGGTGAGGCATGGCAGGGCCTGCTCCTGGTTCCTGTGTGTGTGTGTGTGTGCTGTCAGCAGGGGGCGCTGTGCTCGGTGGCCGCTCCACGTTCAGGCCACACATGACCTGCAGGGGGCGCTGCGTGCAGTCTGCCGGAACTTCAAACGAAGAAGAAGAAGAAGAACGTGATATGGCCCGTTTGTTTTGGGCCTACAAAGCCTCTACGACGACCTGGACCCGAACAGAACCTCTCTGAACCAGCAGAGTCCAGTCTAACAGTGAACACAGCAGCCCACCGAGGTGGCTCTCTTCCCGGGTTTGGCTCCTTCCAACCCGGGCTGAGCCCACGGCTGAGCGAGCTAGCCACAGTTAGCTGTTAGCTGCTTAGCAACCGGGAGCTAACGTTAGCGGTTAGCTACATTAGCTGCTAACATTAGCTGCTAATATTAGCTGCTAACATTATCTACTGATTAAACAGTTAGCGGTTAGCTTCATGCTAACGTTAGCGGTTAGCTACATTAGCTGCTAACGTTAGCTGCTAACATTAGCCGCTAACATTAGCTACTGACACAGTTAGCGGTTAACGTTAGCAGTTAGCTACATGCTAACGTTAGCTACATGCTAATGTTAGCAGGTTAGCTACATTAGCTACTGATTAAGCAGTTACAGTTAGCCACATGTTAACGTTAGCTACATGTTAACGTTAGCAGTTAGCCACATTAGCTGCTAACTGCTAACAGAACCGGGCTCAGCAGTCGGTTCTGTTAGCAGTTAGCAGTTAGTTAGGAGGACATCAGATACACTGTGAATAAAGTCTGATCCAGTCTGAATGAAGTTCTGTGGTTCTGGTTCTGTTCAGTGATCAGTGAGGCCCGGACACAGACGACGACCTCTCATGTTTTTTAACAGCTGAATATAAATAAGATAAATATTTATTTAGACTTTAAACTTTTTGTCACATTCTGACACAAGCAGTCATCCCTACAGGATGTTTCTGTTTTTTAACATTATATAAAAATAACATAAATTACATTTAATAAATAATTCTTTCCGTGTGTCTGAGTAGATTTTCAAAATAAGATCAGTTCCTCTTTAACTTCAACATTATGCTGTCATTGATCAAAACAGATGGAAAATACCCACGTTAACAGGATTTATCTGTTTTTAACATCATATAAAATATATTATGTTAATGAATAAACTGTTTAAGTATTATGTAATGACAGATTACAGTTACAGTGAAATGATGTTTCTTTGTAAACTGAACATTTCAGTACATTCATAGTTTTCTTTTATTGTTTTCTTTTTTTTATTTTGTAATTTTAAGAGAAGAAACAGTGAAATAAATTAATAATAATAAATGAGAGTGCTGCTGGATGAAAGTCTGTTTTGTCTGGTCAGATCTGGAGTATGGAGAACAACAAAGAAAAACTTTCTCACGACTTCATCCTTAAGATGAAACATTTACTCTTTAAGTTTCATCGATACAGTCACTCATTGCTGATAAACACAGAGACCTTCACATAAGGTCTCATATGACTTTGTTTAGATGAAATTGGAACTGGAATTTCTAAGAAAGATCAAGAAACCTGAGTATTAAAGGTCTAAACAATATAAATATACACACACTATATGTTTAAAATAAAAAGCAGTGCAGGACTTGTAATCCTGCTGCTCCCCACTTGGAGGCGCTACAGAACTCTGTACACCCAAACAAACAGGCGGTCACTGATGATGAACAGCAGACACTGTCTGTCTGCAGCACACCTGTACCTGTCTGTCTGCAGCACACCTGTACCTGTCTGTCTGCAGCACACCTGTACCTGTGCATGACTTATTATATATACTGTCATATCCTGCTCATGCACAGAAATGCACATCAAGCAACCAGCTACATAAATCAGCTCTATGTCAGCTCGGTGTGTGTTGGTGTTGTACTGTTGCAGTTCCTCTAACGTCCACTTGAGGCTGGATCCAGAAGTGAGTCAGTCTCCATAAGTCCCCATGTCCAAATGTCCAACTTCACAGCAGAAACAAACATGTTTACAGCCTGGTACAAAAAACAGTTTTGGTCTCTGTAGCTAATTTCCCCGTTCATGACAACTGTACTGAGGGTGAATTTATATACAACTCACCTGTTCACACCTGAGTCACTATGCTGTCACTGCTTCGACTGTCTCAGACTCTCATGTAGCAACAACGATACAACTTTAATTAATAAATTCTTTCCGTGTGAAAAACTGTATAGAAGAATTACAGACATTATCTGTTAATGAACAACCAAACTGCTTAAGTATTATGCCAGTAATCAGATTACAGTTACTGCTCATTTCTGTACAGTAAAATAACTGTTAAATGACTGTTTCTCTGCAAAGGTGTTTGATTGTAATAACAGTAAGTGTTTCTCTGTAAACTGAAAATTTCAGTACATTTATAGTTTGTTTTTTTATTGTTAATCGTAATTCATCTCATATTTATTGCATCCCTCAACGAGACAAATGTGTTCGTCTGAATTTATGACGCTGCTGTTATAAGTACACTGAGCTGCTGTGAGTGTCCACGTGGCCTCGTGCTGTAAATCCCTTCAGGCTGAGCATGGACTGAAAAACATGATGATAAAGGTGAAGAGCTGCACGTCATATATGATCCAGCTGACCCTTTAATATTCTCAGCTCATGTTTCTGTCCCATCATGAATACTTTCTCTCTGAAGAGTTTAAAGATATAACGCAGCCTCCTGATTTCATGTGAATGAATAAACCTGTTATTTAAACTGTAGAATATATTATATTTTACATTTTACACTCTTTGTTTAATATGGATATTTTTTTATGTTCCCTTCCTCTATCATACAGATTAAAGAGCTCATGTATCATCAGAGAATTCATCATCATCACTTTATTTCAGGTGTTTTTTCTCATTCATCCATCTTAATTTACTTTATTATTATTATTATTATTCTAATTCTTTTGATTGCTCATATCTGTATGAATATACTGTGTGGGTATATTTTATTTTCATTTTATTGACTCAAATATTCAAGTTGTATTTTATATTTGATGAATATAACATTATCAAATAAAGAAAGTAAAGCACAGCAGGCTGCTCACACACTCAGTGAATCTGTCCTCGAGCCTGAAGCTGTTTACCAATAAGAGGCGCGTGTCAGCGTGCTCGTGTCGTTAGTGCCCGCTACACTGCGCTTTGTGTGATGGAGGCGACAAAGAGGCAGGAGGAGGCGGAGGAGGCGGAGTATGAGGAGTGAGCAGTGCCCGGCAGAGGAAGAAGAGGAGGAGGTTTACAGGCCCGTGTGGGGGGATGATGACGTGAAGTGGAGCCGGTGTCGTGCCAGAACCGGAGCTACGCAAGCAGGCCCAGTTTGTTAAATGTGTTTGTAATGATGACGTGATGCTCCGGGGCTCTGTGATTTACAGAGTTTATGATGGACAGTGAAGTAAACTGCTGACAGCTGTAGCTGCTGTTAGCTCATGTTAGCTCAGTCTGTTAGCTGCTGTTAGGTCATGTTAGCTCAGTCTGTTAGCTGCTGTTAGCTCATGTTAGCTCAGTCTGTTAGCTGCTGTTAGCTCATGTTAGCTCAGTTTGTTAGCTGCTGTTAGCTCATGTTAGCTCAGTCTGTTAGCTCATGTTAGCTCATGTTAGCTCAGTTTGTTAGCTGCTGTTAGCTTGGGTACCCGTCGCTCTGAGCTCACCGCCAAGCTGACGGACTGAGTGTTTGTACCAACAGGCGTTATGGCTGACCAGGAAGAAGAAGAGGAGGTAACCAGGCTCAGCAGCTTCTATGGACATGA
>NC_040032.1:8789163-8834905 GCF_000972845.2 Larimichthys crocea
TGAATTAATAGGAGCACAGATAGTTCAGCGGGGCCAACCAGCCAGAGCCACATTTTTACTGTGGGATTGCAAAGAGCCACATTATGTACTGTGCACCACACACACACACCAAAATTAAATATAACAATTTACCATGTCACAAAGTGTCACACACCCCTCACTATGAAAACAGCGAGATTGACAAAAATGAGCTGAAACTCATCCCAAGACTACAGGCCAGACTTTTACATCACACTGCAAGTCCTGCAGACCCAGACCAGCGTCCGTTAATAAACTGGTTCCGTGGCTGTGTTGTGGCTCTTTTAAGCAGTAATATCAATACACACAAGCATAACAATAATTAAAAGGAGAGGGAAGACACACAAGTTGGAGAGCTGCATTCTTTGGCCAAGAGCCGCATGCAGCTCCTGAGCCTCGGGTTGGCCCCCCGTGGAGTAGTTGTTAGTTTAGGCAGGGAAGCATCTGGAAACAGAAAGGTTTTTACAAGTTTTTAAAGGTAGAAAGGGTGTTGCTGTTTCTAAGCCGTTGGTCATTCCACATTTGGGGACGACCACAGAGAAGAGTTTAGAGTGACCTCGCTTTGCGAGAGCGAGGGTACAACTAGACGGTTTTGTATGAGCGGGCGTAGCGCCCTGGTCGGGACGTGAGCCTTTAGTAAGACGCTGAGATAGGCAGGGGCAGATCCTGAGGTGGTTTTGTGCTAGCGTCAGAGCTTTGTTCTTCTGGCAGCTACAGGCAGCCAGTGCAGGTCGCTGAAGAGTGGGCTCGAGCTGAGATCCAAACCCAGCAAGAAAACCACCGCAGCTGGGTTTTCAGAGGTTCTGTTCTTTTCCAATGTCTGTTCTGTCAGTATGTTTATTTATGTAAATTATGTCAACATAACAAATCCTGAGGTAACGACATAATTCATGTGACATCACGAAAAACAAAGGATGCTCTGCATATTAAGGTCCAGTGATCTTTGTTTCCATCGTCACGGTGTTTTGTCTTCAGTCAGAGACAGCGGTCCTCTGGCTCAGAGTTGCTTTGGATGTGATTCTGCAGTCAGAGTTTTTCCCGTGTGCTTGGAAGGCGAAGGGTGAGGCGTGAGTTGTTCATGTGGTTACAGTCTGCAACTTCACCACCAGGTGCCACTAAACCAACAGATACACACTGCAGGAAGCATCGTTCAGAGGAGCAGACTGTCTTCATCTGAAGATGAATCAACTCATTACCACAAGAGACACCGGTTCAGGAGCAGCCGGACCGGAGCTCAGCCTCTGAGACCAGCAGGGAAATACGTACACCACCGAGGTGACTTACAGACTTCATGATCATCAGTGAGCATGCACAGGACCAGCAGGGTCAGTCTGAATCAAAGAGTGGACCAGTGACGCTCAGTGTGTTGGTTCTGGACGCAGCCATGTTTGTAGTCCTGCTTCTTCCGAGCCTACTGATCTAAAAATCAGTGAACGTGGCTGAATCATGGACCACACCGTCAGAGCTCAATCAGGACTCAGAGTGAGATGAGTCACAAAACCTGCACAGAGTGATCCAGAACTAAAAGGCTGTGAACGACCTAAAGGAAACGAGGACAAACTAAAGTAACACAAAACACACAAACACCTCTCTGTCAGGTCTGTTTATTCTTTATACAGTTAGGAAAAACGATTCTGACCCACGACCGAGAACTGAAAACCTCTGAGGGAGGCGACAATAAAAAAAACACTACACAAACAGGAGGACCAATCAGGAATAGGGGTGACGGACAGGTGACACAGAGGGAGGACAGGTGACAGACGTGTGTGTGGTTGTGTGTTTGTGTGTGTGTGTGTGTGTGTGTTGGTGTGTGTTTGTGTGGGTGGTGTGTGTGTGTGCGTGTGCGTGTGTGTGTGGGTGTAGTCTATTAGGCTCCTCTGACCTCCAGGTGGAAAGAGGCTCTCTGGAGCCGAGGTTTGCCCAGGATGAGTGCACGCTCCTGGGTGTGAGGTGAGGCATGGCGGGCCTGCTCCTGGTTCCTGTGTATGTGTTTTGTGTGTGTGTTGTGTGTGCTGTCAGCAGGGGGCGCTGTGCTCGGTGCCGCTCCACGTTCAGGCCACACATGACCGTAGGGGGGCGCTGCGTCTGCCGGAACTTCAAACGAAGAAGAAGGAACGCGATAGGGCGCGTTTGTTTTTTGGGCCTACAAGCCTCTACGAGACCTGGACCCGAACAGAACCTCTCTGAACCAGCGAGTCCAGTCTAACAGTGAACACAGCAGCCCACCGAGGTGGCTCTCTCGCCGGGTTTGGCTCCTGCCAACCCGGGCCTGAGTCCACGGCTGAGCGAGCTAGCCACAGTTAGCTGCTAGCTGTTAGCAACCGGGACTAACGTTACGGTTAGCTACATAGCTGCTAACATTAGCTGCTAACATATCTACTGATTAACAGTTGCGGTTAGCTTCATGCTAACGTTAGCGGTTAGCTACATTAGCTGCTAACATTAGCTGCTAACATTAGCGTAGTTCTACAGTTAGCGGTTAGCTACATTAGCTGCTAACATTAGCTGCTAACATATAGCTATTATCTACAGTTAGCGGTTAGCTACATGCTAACGTTAGCTACATGTTAAAGTTAGCGTTAGCACATTAGCTGCTAACTGCTAACGACCGGGCTCAGCAGTCGTTCTGTTCAGTTTAGCAGTTAGCAGTTAGTTAGGAGAACATCAGATACACTGTGAATAGTCTGATCCAGGCTGAATGAAGTTCTGTGGTTCTGGTTCTGTTCAGTGATCAGTGAGGCCCGGACACAGACGAGACCCTCTCTAGATCTAACAGCTGAATATAAATAAGATAAATATTTTTAGACTAAACTTTTTGTCACATTCTGACAGAAGCAGTCATCTCTACAGGATGTTTCTGTTTTTAACATTATATAAAAATAACAAAATTACATTAATGAATAATTATTTCCGTGTGTCTGAGTAGATTTTCAAAATAAGATCAGTTCCCCTTCAACATTATGCTGTCATTGATCAAAAACAGATGGAAAAATATCCAGTTAAAGGTTTATCTGTTTTTAACATCATATAAACATATTATGTATAAATAAACGTTTAAGTATTATGTAATGACAGATACAGTTATGCTCATTACAGTTCACAGTGAATGATGTTTCTCTGCAAAGTGACTTTATTTAGGTGTCGATTGTAATAAATAACAGTGTTGTTTCTGTTACTGAACATTTCGTACCATAGTTTTTTTTATTGTTTTCTTTTTTTTATTTTGTATTTTAAGAGAGAAAACAGTGAAATAATTAATAATAATCATAATGAGTGTGCTGCTGGAGTGAGTCTGTTTTGCTGGTCAGATCGGAGTATGGAGAAAACAAAGAAAAACTTTCTCATGACTTATCCTTAGGATGAAACATTTACTCTCTAAGTTTCATTGATACGGCCACTCATTGCTGATAAACACAAGACTTCACTCAGAAGTATAATACTGGCCACTCTGCACTCCTTTAACCAGAGGCGACGACTTTGTTTAGATTAAATGGAACTCTGAAATTCTAAGAAAGATCAAGAAACTCGAGTATTAAAGGTCTAAACAATATAATATACAACACCTAATGTTTTAATAAAGCTGTGCAGGACTTGTAATCCTGCTGTCCCCACTTGGAGGCGCTACAGAACTCTGTACACCCAAACAAACAGCCGTCACTGATGATGAACAGCAGACCACTGTCTGTCTGCCAGCACACCTGTACCTGTGTCTGCAGCACACCTGTACCTGTGCATGACTTATTATACACATTTATATACTGTCATATCCTGCTCATGCACAGAAATGCCATCAAGCAAACCAGCTACACAAATCAGCTCTGTCAGCTCGGGTGTGTTGGCGTTGTGTGCTGCAGTTCCTCTAAGTCCCCTTGAGGCTGGCTCCAGAAGTGAGTCGTCTCCATAAGTCCCCATGTCCAATGTCCAACTTCACAGCAGAAATAAACTGTTTACAGCCTGGTACAAAAAAACAGTTTTGGTCTCTGTAGCTAATTTCCCCGTTCATGAACTGTACTGGGGTGAATTTATTACACTCACCTTTCACACCTGAGTCACTATGCTGTCCATCTTTAGACTGTCACGCTTCAACTGTCTCAGCTCTCATGTAGCAACGATACAACTTATTAATAAATCTTTCCGTGTGAAAAACTGTATACAAGAATTACAGACTTATCTGTTAATGAACAACCAAACTGCTTAAGTTTATGCCAGTAATCAGATTACAGTTACTGCTCCTTTCTGTACAGTAAATAATACGTTAAATGACTGTTTCTGTGCAAATGGTTTGATTGTAATAACAGTATGTCTCTGTTAACTGAACATTTCCGTACATTATAGTTTGTTTTTTTTGTTATCGTAACTCATCTCATATTATTGCATCCCTCAACGAGACAAATGTGTCGTCTGAATTTATGAGCTGCTGTTATAAGTACACTGAGCTGTGGAGTGTCCACGTGGCCTCGTGCTGTAAATCCCTCCGGCTGTGCATGGACTGACATGATGATAAGGTGAAGAGCTGCACGTCTATTGATCCAGCTGACCCTTTAATATTCTCAGCTCATGTTCTGTCCCATCATGAAATTTCTCTCTGAAGAGTTTAAAGATATAACGCAGCCTCCTGATTTCATGTGAATGAATAAACCTGTGTATTTTAAACTGTAGAATATATTATATTTTACATTTTACACTCTTTGTTTAATATGGATATTTTTTATGTTCCCTCCTCCATCAAACAGATTAAAAGAGCTCCTGTATCATCAGGAATTCATGGAAATAACATTAGAACATTACATGGTTTTGAGTTCACTTCTTTTTTAGTCTCATCACTGATTTCAGGTGTTTCTCATCATCATCTAATTTACTTTATTATTATTATTTTATATTATTCTTTTGATATCCGTATTAAATACTGTGTGGGTATATTTTATTTTTTATTTTATTGACTCAAATATTCAAGTTGTATTTTATATTTGATGAATATAACATTATCAAATAAAAAAGTAAAATGTGTGTTTGCAGTGAATCTGTCCTCGAGCTGAAGCTGTTTACCATAAAGGCGCGTGTCCGTTCTCGTGTCGTAGTGCCCGCTACACTGCGCTTTGTGTGTGGAGGCGACAAAGAGGCAGGAGGCGGCAGGAGGAGCGGCGAGTATGAGGAGTGAGCAGTGCCCGGCAGAGGAAGAAGAGGAGGAGTTTACAGGCGGGGTGCGGGGGAGGGGGGGGGGATGATGACGTGATGGAGCCGGTGTCGTGCCAGAACCGGAGCTAGGCAAGCAGGCCCGTTTGTTAAATGTGTTTGTAATGATGCGTGATGCTCCGGGGCCTGTGATTTACAGAGTTTATGATGGACAGTGAAGTAAACTGCTGACAGCTGTAGCTGCTTTAGATCATGTTAGCTCAGTCTGTTAGCTGTTTAGCTCATGTTAGCTCAGTCTGTTAGCTGTGCTCAGTTGTTCTGTTAGCTCTGTTAGCTCATGTTAGCTCAGTCTGTTGCTGCTGTTAGCTCAGTCTGTAGCTGCTGTTTAGCTAGCTTGCTTAGCTCATTGTTAGCTGCAGTCTGTTAGCTCATGTTAGCTCAGTCTGTTAGCTGCTGTTCGGTCATGTTAGCTCAGTCTTTAGTGCTGTTATCATGTTAGCTCAGTCTGTTAAGTGCTGTTAGCTATGTTAGCTCAGTCTGTTAGCTCATGTTCGCTCAGTTGTTAGCTGCTGTTAGCTCGGTTAGTGCTGTTAGCTCATTGTTAGCTCATGTTAGCTCAGCTTGTTAGCTTGCTGTTAGCTCATGTTAGCTCAGTCTGCTGTGCTGTTAGCTCATGTTAGCTCAGTCTGTTAGCTGCTGTTAGCTCCATGTTAGCTCAGTTGTTAGCTGCTGTTATCTCATGTAGCTCACGTTTGTTAGCTTCATGTTAGCTAATTAGCTCAGTTGTTAGATGCTGTTACATCATTGCCAGTGATAGCTGGTTAGCTCATGTTAGTCAGTCTGTTAGCTGCTGTTAGCTCATGTTAGCCTCAGTTTGTTAGCTCAGTTTGTTAGCTGCTGTTAGCTCAGTTTGTTAGCTCATGTTAGCTCGGGTACCTGTCGCTCTGAGCTCACCGCCAAGCTGACGAACTGAGTGTTTGTACCAACAGGAAGAAGAAGAGGAGGTAACCAGGCTCAGCAGCTTCTACAGATATAATGGCAGAGGAGCAGAGAGTGAAGAGGACGCTGACGGAGGAAGCTAAGAAGAGAAAAGGAGAGAGTGAGCGAGCAAGAAGCCGCCGGACAAGAGTAAATGTGGGACTGACTTTTAGTGGTTGGTGAGAGCTTGGTGAAATAAAAGGCTGAAAGACAGACGCCGAGCTGGGCTGACTGCTGCTGGACTAGGCAGTGATATCAGCTGCTGCTGGGTCTGGATGATGATTGGCTGCTTGATCAGAAGTAATGTAATCAGAGTAAATACTCGAGTACATCTGAACATAGTTACACAGTGGGATTACTCTGATTTATAAAGTAACTAGCTCTCCATGCTCTCACAGTCTGTGCATCATCTCCAGCTCAGACTCCTGCTGCCTCTGTCTGTGGCATTAATCACCTCTCATACACACACACACACACACACACACACACACACACACGGTGGGCTATGACTCCATGTCTGCGCGTAAGGGAGGATGCTCGCAGCTCGCAGACAGCGGTATGAAGCGGCGGTCTGTGCGTCCTCCTCCTCCTCCTCCTCCTCCTCCTCCTGCTCCTCCTGCTCTGATGGTGGTGGGCTGTGTTTTGGAGGGGGGTCGGCAGCCTCCAGCCTCCAGCCTCACTGAGCCTGACATGAATGACAAGTAAAGGAGCTGTGAGCTTCACAGGAATGTGCGCTGCGCCGCGCTCAGGCGGCTCCAAAGACACATTTTGGACATTTTGGACATTTTGGACCTTTCGGACCTCCGTCGGTTTGTTTGTGAACATCCAGCTGAGATTTTTTGATTTTTGAATTTTGATTTTTTTATCTGAACATTTCTTTGTGCAGCAGGGGGAGGACCGGCAGCGCTGTTCTTTGTCAGGCTCGAACACAAACTTGTCCATGGCTCTGGTCATGGAGCCTGTGAGCAAGTGGAGCTCGGGTCAGGTGGTGGACTGGATGAAAGGTAAGACCTGCACAGACACCTGCTGAGCCTCCTGCCTTCATTCAGACTCACATCATTGCATCGAGTCCCTCACTCACGGTGGCTGTGGCTGCTGCTCCCCGGAGCCTCACGCATTCAAAGCGGGCTCAAACCTCCCTTTGTGTCCCGCATGGCTCCTTAACGCGGGCTGCCCCGCAGGAAGCTGCAGACAGCAGATCCATGATCACACACAAACACTGAGTCTGTTTAAAGTAATGAGAGCTCTGTGCAGATGTTTAGAAGTCATGGAGAAGTCTCAGCTGACTTCAGGAGAGTTTGGAGCCCCCCGTCAACATGTGGGAGCACATCAGGGCTGACTCCAGGTCAGCGTTAATGTTTGGAAAGTTAAGGAAGAAATGACTCATTAATGTTGTGGAAATGTTCTTAAAATGTTCTACAAGCAGCCGTGAGCAGATGCAGAGCGTCTTCATGTCTCATTCTGCCTCATCATTGATTCTCCTGTTTGTACTGCAGTCTGAAGGATGGAGGTTCCTCTGCATGCTCAGAGTGAAGAACTGAGTCTGAGTGCAGGTGAACTCATGATGGAGCTCCTGAACTGTGAACCGGTCTCAGTGTTGTGTTGTTTTGCAGAGCCACGTGCTCACGTGTCAGACACACACACACACACACACACACACACACACACACACACACACACACACACACACACACACACAGACTCAGACACATTATGATTGCAGAGCTGGAGCTCTCCTGCTGTGAGTCGTGTGCTGCTGAATCATGAACATTTATCTTCATGAAGACACGGAGGTGAAGACAGAACGAGCACAGCTGCTTATTTAAAGTCCTCATCAAGTGTGGACGGATGTTTGTGTCCAATCTGTCCTCCAGCGTCTGTCCAACATGGACACAAAGACACTGTTTTTTCTTACAGTCTTCTATGTCTGACTGATTGAAAACCACCTCGGCAGTTAGACTGGACCGCCGGTTCTGTTCGGTCCAGTCCCCTCATGTCTGATAATGATGAAGCAAATGGACTCTCCGTCCTGTTTCAGGGGGACTTTATAGCTGATCTTTAAATAAGTGAGAGACGGAGGCAGCGAGAGGAGCTCCTCAGTGTCCCACATCTGACAAGTGGAGCAGAGACGATTCTGTGCCCAGAGCCCGGTAATGGTGATTTAAAGTGAGGGACAGAGAGAGAGACACCGAGGGAGACGGGCTGGAGGGATGGATGGAGGGATGGATGGATGGATGGATGGATGGATGGATGGATGGATGCATGGATGGATGCATGGATGGATGGATGCATGGATGGATGGATGGAGGGATGGATGGATGGATGGATGGAGGAGGTGGGGGGGGGCTGGCATTCACAGGTTCCATTATTAGCATCCCGCTCCGTGATGTCACTGGAGGCCAAACAGGGGCACCCTGTGACCTTCCCACAATCCCTTGCTCTCGCTCCCCCCCGAGGGCCCAAACTGTTTTGTGTGAGCGAGATGCTTCGTTCCATCCGCGACAAAGACGAGATCCTCGCCACAAAAGACGGAGAGAGAAGTCCAGCTCTGACTGAAATCTGCATTTCCTCTGCACAAACAGCTCCGAGCTGTAATCTGAGGATTCACGTCTCACTGTCCTCTCTGCTCTGTCTCTGCCCTGTCTCTGCTCTGTCTCTGCCCTGTCTCTGCTCTGTCTCTCCTCTGTCTCTCCTCTGTCTCTGCTCTGTCCTCTCTGCTCTGTCTCTCCTCTGTCTTTGCCCTGTCTCTGCTCTGTCTCTGCTCTGTCTCTGCTCGTCTGATACACTGACAGTAATCAGGGACAGATCCACGCTAACATGACGGAGGATTATGGAGGACGTGTGTCATCCTGATAATCTGAGCGTGCAGAAAGTGAAACAGGGAAATCGATGTGGTGGAGATTATTCAGAGCAGTCAGCGAGTTCTCCTCCATCTGTGACGTGAGGCCGCAGTCAGAGAGATGAGAGATGGCGTTTCAGTTTCAGAGAGGAGAGAGGAGCATCACATCCTCAGGGAGCGTTTGGAGATAGTTGGAGGTCTTTATCCGTCCTCCTGTGGTCAGGGAGCCAGAAACTCCCACTTCATGGTCTCTATGGCAACATGGGGAATACTTCGCTGACATAATGAGTGTCAATTAACTTGGTAAACAAGACGATTAGTTAAGCCTTTAAATTTTATGCAAAACCATGAAACTCCCGAAGTTAGCTGCCAGCTAAACCCGGTCTGAATGCCTGATCAGGTCCCACAGCTCCGAGTCACATGCACAGCCATGAGTGTGTGTGTGTGTGTGTGTGTGTGTGTGTGTGTGTGTTTAAAAGCCTTTCAGTCTCCGCTGGTCAAAGGAATCACCCGTTAGCATGCAGAGCACTTTCTGGAGACATTCAGCTGAGACGTTCATCAGGTCACAGAGGTGACGAGAGTCTGAGTATAACAGACTGTCTAAAACCTGGACGTAGTCTCTGTGACGTCCCCGCAGACTGTCTAAAACCTGGACGTAGTCTCTGTGACGTCCCCGCAGACTGTGAGGTGGCTCTGGTTGCCTATTTCTGCTGTGAAGTTGGACATTTGAACATGGGGACTTGTGGACGATTGAAGAACTGCACTTTTAAGCACTTCCTGTGCTTAAAAGTGACTAACTGCCATTCTCACCCATAGAAACACGTCATGACTTCCGTGTTGTAGAAGGTTTGTTTGAGTCTGCAGCAGATCTTGATTCTCCGTCTTCCTCTCACAGAATCAGTCTGTGTGTTTTCGGTTTTGTGGTTCAGCCGCTGTGAAACGAGCTGAGCAGAGACACGCTGCCTGTTTTTAGTTCAGGACGTCGATGACGGGAATCTGTCACATTTCATGTCTGATGGACTGACGGACTCAAACCAACCTGTGCTCACACTGTTCAGGTTTACAGAACATGTTCTTTCCTTCTCAAACACTTTATACAAATGTTGCTTTCACAGGAAAAATGTTTCAAACCTTATGGAGTCCGACTCAAAGCGTTCTGTGTGCTTCTCTCAGGCCTGGACGACTGCCTGCAGCAGTACATCAAGACCTTCGAGAGGGAGAAAGTCGGGGGAGACCAGCTGCTGCGCATCACCCACCAGGAGCTGGAGGACTTGGGGGTGTCCAGAATCGGCCACCAGGAGCTGATCCTGGAGGCGGTGGACTTACTCTGCGCTCTGGTGAGTCCAAAGGTCCCACGTTGTCTTACCACTGTCCCCTCTCTGCTGATGGACGAAGCTTCTGCAGCACATTTGGTGCCTCCTCAGGTGAACAAGTTCTGGTACAGGATTAGTTTGTTAGTCCTGAGAACTGACGGCCATGCTGATGTGTCAGCTGTGCGGATCTAGCAGTGAGGGTGGTGCAGAGAGGAGACAGGGCAGGACGTGGTGGAGAGAAGGTGACCGAGAAAGATCACGTTGCTGTCCGTAATGTTTGTTACGCGATGCCGGAGAGGTTGAGCTGTACTGAGGAGCAGGTGGTGAGGTGATCGGGCAGGTGAGAAAGAAACACGACGCAGACAGAAAGAAAGAAAGAAAGAAAGAAAGAAAGAAAGAAAGAAAGAAAGAAAGAAAGAAAGAAAGAAAGAAAGAAAGAAAGAAGGGCTCTGAACTTCTCCCACTCGTCTCTGTAAATGTAGCAGTCAATAATCTGGATAAAATGTTGCAGCTGTCAGTGCTCACATGGATTACAGCCTCAGACTGATGAGCTGCTGGAGGTCAGAGCACCTTTACCTGGTGAGAGACTGAAGACAGGAGTCTCCTCCTGCAGTGTGAAGACAACAATGTGTCCGTCAAATGAATTCACTGAAAATCTCATTCACTGTGATTTCTCAGTGAGTTGATTTAAGCAGCAGGTAACTCATAAACTAACACTTCTTTATTCTGGGGATGAAACTTTTGTTGCTCAAACCCTCGTTTGGTTGAAAAATGACTCATCGATTCATCGAATTAGTCGTAATTTGACAATGATTCAGCTGACGGACAGTTTCCTCTGTGAGAACACAGAAGTTAAGTTGCCAGTTGAGGGATTTCGTTGAAGTCGTGTCGTCCACCTGGTGCCACCCTGCAGATGGTAGGAGATAAAATGACGCGCAGGGATGAAGAAGCTCGGTCGGCCTGGGGATGAAGATGTGTCAGTCTGAGAGAGGCTGGATGGAGATTTAGAGTCCTGAGGTCACAGATTGAATCTGAATCTGCACGGCTGCACGGGGGGCCTTGCTTCAGCCCCAAAGCTCTTTACGTAACTGGGATTTAGTTTTAAGTCTGTATTAAATATGATTAGTGGACCTCCTGCCGCGCTCTCCCAAGAAAGCGTGACGTGACAGACGCCCACAGGCCTGCACGTGCCCGGCCGGTCCGGGTAATGAGTGTTCTGCTGTGTCGAGACATGCAAAGTGACAGCTGGAGCTGGGCTCCGTGGACGGGTCACTGCTTTTCACTGCTCACATGTTGTCGTGCGAGCAGCATCTTGTGTGTAGATGGAGCAGCGTCTTGTGTGTAGATGGAGCAGCATCTTGTGTGTAGATGGAGCAGCGTCTTGTGTGTAGATGGAGCGGCGTCTTGTGTGTAGATGGAGCAGCGTCTTGTGTGTAGATGGAGCAGCGTCTTGTGTGTAGATGGAGCAGCAGCTTTGTGTAGATGGAGCAGCGCTTGTGTGTAGATGGAGCAGTGTCTGTGTAGATGGAGCGAGCTCTTGTGTGTAGATGGCAGCAGTGTCCCTTGTGTGTAGATGGAGCAGGTCGTGTGTGTAGATGGAGCAGCGTCTTTTGTGTTGATGGAGCAGCGTCTTGTGTGTAGATGGGAGCGAGGCTTGTGGTGTAGAATGGAGCAGTCGTGTGTGAAATGACAGCGTCTTGTGTAGATGGAGCGCGTCTTGTGTGTAGATGGAGCAGGTCTTGTGTGATGGAGGCGTGTCCTTGTGTGTAGATGATCAGCTCCTTGTGTGTAATGTAGCAGCGTATGTGGTGTAGATGGAGCAGCGTCTTGTGTAGATGGAGCAGCGGCCTTGTGTGTAGATGGAGCAGCGTCTTGTGTGTAGATGAGGAGCAGCTCCTTGTGTGTAGATGGAGCAGCGTCTGTGTGTAGATGGAGCAGCGTCTTGTGTGTAGATGGAGCAGCGTCTTTGTGTAGATGGAGCAGCTCTTGTGTGTAGAGGGCAGCAGCAGTCTTGTGATGCGTGCAAAACAAACAGAGACAAACTGATCAACACGGCGAGCTGACTTCCTCCTCTGCGCTAGAATACGGGCTGGAGACGGAGAACCGGAAGACGCTGTCTCATAAGCTAACGCGTTGCCAAGAACCGCAGAACTTCACACGGCCGGCGCCGCAGCGGCCACTACGACGCCGAGCCACCCGCAAGCTGCCCAACGACGTTCCTCACCTCCGTGGTCGACCTGAATCGCCGCGGCCAAAGCCCCTGGCCTGGCTGGACAGGTGGATTTGCAAAGAGGTGACGAGACATAAAACACGTCCACACAAGGTTGACATGAAATAAAAAAGGAGACAATCACCATCATCATCAGCACATCATCACATCATCATCATCCATACATCACCATCAGCACCATCAATCATCATCATCGAACTATCATCACCATCATCACATCTAGAACCATCATCATCATCACCATCATACATCACCATCATCACACATCATCATTCAGCATCATCATCACACAATCATCATCACCATCATCATCTCACCACATCATCATCATCAATCATCATCATCATCATCATCATCATCGATCAACAATCATCATCATCACCATCATCATCATCACATCTCATCATATCACCAGCCATCATCCATCATCACCAGCTCAAAGCAATCATCATCATCACCATCATCGATCATCATAATCACCAATTCTTCATCTCATACAGTCATCATCATCACCATCATCATCATCACCATCTTCATCAATCATGCATCATCATCAAATCACCATCATCATCACCAATCATCATCATCATCTTCAGCAGCATCTCATCATCACGATCACCATCATCATCATCACCAGCATCAACATCTCCACACTATCATCAATCGTCATCACAGCATCACCATCTTGCATCATCAAATCTCAGCATCACCATCCAATCAGCATCACCACAGCACAATCATCATCATCACCTCAGCACCATCAATCAATCATCATCATCATCTTCACATCATCATCATCATCGCATCAATCATCTTTCATCGCATCATCTGCAATCTTCATCACATCTTCATCATCATCAGCATCAAAACATCTCAATCATCAATAATCGTCATCATCATCATCAAATCAAATACCATAGCATCACATCATCATCATCAAACATCAACCATCATCTCACCAGATCAATCATCAATCAAACATCATCATCACCACCATCACATCATCATCATATCTCATCATCATCAGCACCATCAGCGATCACCATCATCATCAGCTCTCATCCCCAATCATCACCAGCATCATCATCACCAGCTCCTCATCATCATCATCAATCATCATCAGCATCACCACATCTCATCATCAAGCATCAGCAGCATCATCAATCATCAGCAACCATCATCATCACGCATCATCATCATCATCATCAGCACCATCATCACCATCATCATCATCACCCTCATCATCATCATCAGCATCACCATCATCATCACCATCATCACATCATCGTCATCACCATCATCATCATCATCACATCACCATCTTCATCATCATCATCTCATCACCATCATCATCATCACCATCAGCATCATCATCAAGCATCACCATAATCACGAGCAATCATCAGCATCATCATATTCATCATCACAGCATCATCATCATCACCAAATCGACCATCACATCAATCATCACATCTCACCAGCACCAGTAGCATCATGCAGTCAGTCACATCAGTTCATTCATCATCATCTGCATCATCATCACCATCATCATCATCATCATCATCATCCAGCATCACCATCACTCATCACCATCATCATCATCATCCAATCATCATCATCATCATCACCATCATCACCATCATCATCATCACACCATCATCATCATCATCTTCATCGTCACTGGTGTTTTATTTATTTTGTCCCGCGCCAATCAGCTGACAGGAAAAGGCACACAACAGTCCTATTATGTTCTTTATCCCTTCCTGCCTTCTGTGGGATTGTGCCAGTTGTGTGTGTGTGTGTGGTGTGTTGTGTGTGTGTGTGATGAAGTTCAAAGCAGGCAGCATTCACAGAAAACACAGTGAATGTTTCTGCCTCATCCTGAGAATTGTGATATTCGATGTTTCACGTTGCAGCGTCATCGCTGACATCACACGTTACAGTTTAAACACGACGTTTAAAAGTTTCATTTAGAGTTCACACTGATCAGAATGACATGACATCATGGCATCATGACATCATCCGACAGCTGAAGGGAATGACACTGATGACCTCGTTACATGGCACCTGAAAAGCAGTGAACCATCCAAAGGCGAATCCAACAGCCGTTGAAGAAGTTCATGCTGTGTTGCTATAGAAAGCTGTCCATGACATGTGTTTGGGTCGTGTAGCTGCAGACGGTCAGGTGTCCATGCTGACCCTGAACCTGAGCATCAGCCGGGTGGAGGCGGTGTGGATGCTGGGTTGATGTTCCATCATCATCATCATCATCATCATCATCATCACCATCATCATCATCATCTTCATCATCTTCACCATCATCATCATCATCATCTTCACCATCACCATCATCATCATCATCTTCATCACCATCACCTTCATCATCTTCATCATCTTCATCATCATCATCATCATCATCACCATCATCTTCATCATCTTCATCACCATCACCTTCATCATCTTCATCATCATCACCATCACCATCACCATCATCACCATCATCACCATCATCATCATCATCACCATCATCATCATCATCATCATCATCATCACCATCATCATCATCACCATCATCACCATCATCATCATCATCATCATCATCATCATCATCATCATCATCATCTTCATCATCATCACAGGGTGTTTTTATTTATTTTGTCCACGGCCAATCAGCTGACAGGAAAAGGCACCAAACAGTCTATTTATATGTTTCTTTATCCCTTCCTGCTCTGTGGGATTGTGCCAGTGTGTGTGTGTGTGTGTGTGTGTGTGTGTGTGTGTGTGTGTGTGTGTGGTGAAGTTCAAAGCAGGCAGCATTCACAGAAATAACACAGTGAAATGTTTCTTCTCCATCCTGATGAATTTGATATTCGATGTTTCACGTTGCAGCGTCATCGCTGACAGGATCACACGTTACAGTTTAAACACGACGTTTAAAAGTTTCATTTAGATGTTTCACACTGATCAGACATGACATCATGACATCATGACATCATGACATCATGACCTCTGACAGCTGAAGGGAATGACACTGATGACCTCGTTACATGGCACCTGAAAAGCAGTGAACCATCGCAAAGGCAAATCCAACAGTCGTTGAAGAAGTTCATGCTGGTTCTGATAGAAAGCTGTCCATGTCAGACCGGTCAGGGTGTCCATGCTGACCCCTGAACACTGAGCATCAGCCGGTGGAGGCGGTGTGATGCTGTGGTTGATGTTCTGAGTCCTGCCCTTCATGTGGAGGTTCCTCTGACACGTAGCACCTACCTCAGCACCCTCTGATGGCAGGCGCCCTGCCACAAAGCTAACATGCTTAAACATCCAGTTCAAGGTGTTTACTCGGCCTCCAGGTTCCCTCGATCTCAGTCATGGAGGCCTTGAGCTCCAAACTTCCAGGACTTGAAGGATCTGCTGCTAACATCTTGGCGTCAGAGACCACAGCACACCTTCAGACGTCTGAGGAGCCCACGCCTGTTTTCAGGGACCTACACAATCTTAGTCAGGTGGTCGTGATGTCATGGCTGATTGGTGTATATCCAACATCCGTTTTAAAAACTAAAGACAGAAACAAAGCCACAGATTGACCAATGATTCAGTCTCAGAGGACGAATGATCTAATGGTTCATTCCAGGTGCTCGTTCTTTTTCAGGTCTCCATTCGCCGCCGTGGCCGATTACTCGGTGACCAGAAACAACGTGATCCAGCTGTGTCTGGAGCTCACCACCATTGTACAACAGGTGAATGACTATTAGAATATGATATCATAAAGACAGACGATGGTGCATGTAAAGGACACGTGTAGCGTCCATACGTTCAAACCTCGTGCAGCCGCAGCTGAAACTCATCACATATTTCATTTTATTATTTCCTCTGTGACCCTGAGAGATCAGTAAATAATTAGAGAAGTGATGCTCGACAGTTTTGAGGACCGTCTCTCTGGAGGAAAATGTTTCTGTGGAGTTAGAGAGAGAAATGAAAGGTGGGAGTGAAAGAGGGCGAGATGGAGAGAGCTGAAGGCCGAGAGAGGAAAGACTAGCAGAGAGAGAGAGACATGCCTCCGCAGTGGTGATTCATGTGTTTTGTGTTTGTCAGGCTGTGTGGGAGTGTTGGGGGGTTAGAGGTGCCAAGCTGCTCCCATTTTTTTATGCTTATATCCACCTACAGCAGAAATGCCAATAATAACTCCGTGTTGACACGTTCTCTGGAGGTAACTGTGCTCTGCATGTTCCCCCAGGACTGCTCCGTGTACGAAACCGAAAACAAAATCCTGCATGTGGTGAGTCGCCGACTTCATTTACACTCCAGTATAACACACACACACACACACACACACACACACACACACTGTATTCATCTGTAATATGTGTCCTCCTCAGTGTAAAACTCTGTCTGGAGTGTGCGACCACATCATCTCTCTGTCTTCGGATCCCATGGTGTCCCAGGCGGCACATTTGGAGGTTGTGCAGCTCGCCAACATAAAATCCACTGAAGGACTGGTAAGACTCCCAGAACTCAGCCAGGACGCGTTCGGAGATGATTCAGAGAGGAAAGGCAATAAATAAACTACCCAGTCATATTAAAGCAAGAGGACATGGGTGTAGTCCAATAACAATTAGTCAGTAATTAGCCCTGTGACGAACAGGCGACTGGTCCATGGTGGACCCCGCCTCTCGCCCAGGGTCAGCTGGGATTGGCTCCACATGGCCCCTACGACCCCGATGAGGAGAAGATTGGAAAATAATGAAATGAATAGTCAAAAAAAAAAGAGTTTTGTTAGTAAAGAGCTCTGAAAGATCCAGATGGAAGGATCCCATAGAAGAACCATTTTCGGTTCTTGAGGAACCCTCAAAGAACCATGAAAAAGGTTCCAGAGGAGCTGAGCATTTTCTTTGTGGACCCAACTGGTAAAGAACTGTTTGAAATGGTTCTTGTTCTGGTTTTAAATCAGCTGATCATGGCTCCTTTAGAAGAACCCTATAAGAACCTTTATGTAGTTTCCAAACACAGATATGAATATTCATCTTCTGAAAGTAACTGTAACTGAATGATGGTGCTGACACGCCTTCATGTTTTCACTGAGGTAACCCCACATGCATTATGAATGTGCATAAATTATCATTCACACAGCGACAGAGAATGAAATAAACAGTGTGAAATAATAGAAATATACAGAATGAATAAATAAACTCACATCTGATCTGATGGTGCTGATCTCTCCACTTAAACAGTTTAATACATTTAAAATATGAAGATGTGAAATTGTTTTCCAGGTTTGATGAAATGAACGCAGGAGAAAGAGAGAAGAGAAAGTAAAGTACGAAGCTGCTACTAATCCTGAATGACAGAGAAACGAGTAGATGTGCACCGGCATGACTCTGATTCGATATGATATGATATGATATGATATGATATGATATGATATGATATGATTCGATATGATATGATATGATATGATATGATATGATTCAGATACGGCATGTGCAGATGACCTGGCAGCATGTTTCTCACTCAGCTGCTCCGTCACTAACTCTAACTTTGCCTGATTTGTTTCTTCACAGTTTTTTTTCTCACACCTGCTAATTTAAAACATGAATATTAATCTCTGACATATCGAGCCGTGCAGACTGTTTACTGGTTTTATTGCTCAGATTTTCAGACATGCAGATATTTAAAGACCTCAGCATTAACCCCGGTACGATGGAGGTGAAGGAGGATTCATTTGTAGTGTCGTCTGTCTTGTGGTTAACGCTGTTCATCTGAGTATCAGACGTTCTTCTGGCTGCTGAGTAAAGATGGCACTTTAAACATGAGTCATGGTTTATTTCAAAACGATAAAGCTCCAGCTCACTGCAGCTGTCCCAAAACTGAGTCCTGCTGAGCTTGTGGGCATCAGACGACTCAGAAGAACATGAGGAGAACATGAGAAGAACATGAGGAGAACATGAGGAGAACATGAGGAGAATACAAGAAGAACATGAGGAGAACACGAGAAGAACATGAGGAGGACATGAGGAGAACATGAGAAGAACATGAGGAGAACATGAGGAGAACATGAGAAGAACATGAGAAGAACACAAGAAGAACATGAGGAGAACACGAGAAGAACATGAGGAGAACATGAGGAGAACACAAGAAAAACATGAGGAGAACATGAGTTGAACATGAGAAGAACATGAGGAGAACATGAGGAGAACACAAGGAGAATACAAGAAGAACATGAGGAGAACATGAGAAGAACATGAGGAGGACATGAGGAGAACATGAGAAGAACATGAGGAGAACATGAGGAGAACATGAGAAGAACATGAGAAGAACACAAGAAGAACACGAGAAGAACATGAGGAGAACATGAGGAGAACATGAGGAGAACACAAGAAAAACATGAGGAGAACATGAGAAGAACATGAGGAGAACATGAGGAGAACACAAGAAGAACACGAGAAGAACACGAGAAGAACATGAGGAGAACATGAGGAGAACACAAGAAAAACATGAGGAGAACATGAGTTGAACATGAGAAGAACATGAGAAGAACATGAGGAGAACACAAGAAGAACACGAGAAGAACATGAGAAGAACATGAGGAGAACACGAGAAGAACATAAGAAGAACATGAGAACATGAGGAGAACATGAGAAGAACATGAGGAGAACATGAGGAGAACATGAGGAGAACATGAGGAGAACATGTTATCCATGTTGAACTGACAGCCTGTCTCAAACAGAAGCACTCTCAGTGTTTGGTAGCAGAGATGAAGACACTTGTTTTGTCTGTATGACCATCAGCACTTTGTTGGACTGACCTACACTCAGGCACGAGCGCTCTGCTCCAGGCCACGATGAAGCTCCACCCCCACCACACGAAGCTCGCTGGGGCATCGAAGCATCGAAGCGTCGAAGCATCGAAGCTCTCTCATCCGTTCAGAGGAACCTGAACACAACAGCAACAACAGCAACAACAACAACAACAACAACAACAACAACAACAACAACAACAACAACAGCAACAGCAGCAGCAGCAACAACAACAGCAACAACAGCAACAGCAGCAGCAACAACAACAACAACAACAGCAGCAGCAGCAGCAACAACAACAACAACAACAACAGCAGCAACAACAACAACAGCAGCAACAACAACAACAACAACAGCAGCAGCAGCGGCCGAGTGGCCTAAAAATAAACCTCTTCACTCGTCTTGAAGACTGGCATGCTGCTTTTGTGTGTGTGTGTGTGTGTGTGTGTGTGTGCGTGTGTGTGTGTGTGTGTGTGTGTGTGTGTGTGTGTGTCTCTGTAATGCCCTTTAGACCCTTTTAGTGGAAACTCAGCTCTTCTGCAGCAGCCGAACATCTGCAGAGAAATAATCCTCCGTGTTTGATTTAATCTGCTTGAAGGAGCGTTTGATTTTTGTCGTCTGTGTTTGTGATATTTAATAAGTATCAATTTTAGGCAGATCATGAGCTCATGTTAAAACAAATGACACGTCAGCATGTTTGTAAGTTAGAGAGAGTGACGTGGCAAACGAGACGGCTGTGCTGATTGGACAAATTCACGTGGCTGTTGTTTACAGTTCTGATGATTATTGGTACAAAGATAAAAACTTAATATTAATCAGCATTATTATTAATATTCCATCAGTTTTCTTGTTGTTTCATCTGTGAGTTTTAATCAGTTTATTTTTTTTAGACTTTCAATACTTTGACTGTGACTGTGTTTCATCTTTAATGCTTTAGACGGAGAAGTTCAACAGACAGACTGAGATTTTATTATTTTAAGTTTTTGTCTTTCACTGCTGCTAAAAATGAATTCGCTCTCTAGCAGATTAAAACAAATGAGGCTGAGGCTGTGCTGCATCCTGTTCTAATTAACATTCCTCTTGTCTTCCTGCAGGGCATGTACATCAAGTCCACATACGACGGTCTGCATGTGATCACCGGGACAACAGAAGGAGTAAGAAGCCGCCTGTCTGAGTTCACGTGGATCGTAGTGTCAATGTGTCGAGTGTCTCTGACTCTGTCTCTCTCTCTGTGTGTCCGTCTTCAGTCGCTGGCTGACCGCTGTAAGAAAATCCACGCTGGAGATGAAGTCATTCAGGTCAATCATCAGACCGTGGTGAGACGTTTGCTCTCGGCTTTATTCCATTTGCATTTGCAGATTTCTCGTATGCACGTGTGCAGATTGTTATGCAAATGAACTCACACGCTTGTTTCTGTGGATCACATCCTGTTAGTGGAGGAGTGTCTGGGTGTAGTGCCTCCTGTAGGAGGTGGATGTCTCACTCGCTGACTGGGTGGATGTGTCGATGCTCGGCTCAAATGGTTGAACTCGTGTTCACGAGAGCACTCCAGTGGATCAGGAGGTGTCTGCTTAGAGCTCTTCACAGATCCACACTTTCATTGTTAAACTGTTGAAAGAGAACAGGAAACAGGAAAGGTGGATGTGGCCTTTCACAGGTGCCCCCTTAAACCCTGCTGGGTCTTCAGGGCACCCTTGAAGTTTATCCTTCTTTATTTTGCTGAAGGTTTGGTGAGCTCCCATTATTCCCCGAGCAGTCAGAGCAGAAATAATTCACTGGAGACAAAGCTGCACAAAGTGTACGTAGCATGGTGTAAATTCTCATTCTCATTGGAAATGAGAGCAATAAAAACTTCCATTGGTGCACAATTTAAATATAGCACCCTTTGTCTGAAATAATTGCCGGTTGTGTGCGCAACAGCACGACGTGTGATAATTACACGGCTCCAGTCAGGTTCGTTTCAGTCACCCACTGAATGCAGCCACTTTCCCCAGAGAAGGAGAGAGAGCTCAGAGCTGATGTTTGGTGTCAGGACTCGTTCTTTCACTGTGAGGCGTCATTTAGGAGTGAGAGGAGGAGTGAGCGCTGCATCAGCCCAGGCAGATCCATGCAGCTCAGAGGCCTGTGTGGTGTTTATTACACCTGTGCATTCAGGAAGCTTCCACAGCAGCGTGATTGACAGCTCACACATCTTGTATCATCCAACAAAACCGTATATTTACTGTATGGTGCTGCTGGGCAGGTGGTGGTGGTGGTGGAGGAGGAAATGAGCAGCTGCTGCTGAGAGAGTGTGACAGCTTCAACCGTCACTCATGATGACATAACGAGCTTAAACACAGTCAGGGAAGAAATCATGATGGTTGGTTTGTTTATGAACGTCCCGTGAGAGGAGGCGGGTGGAGACACGCTCCTCGACAGACCAAAGAACAGACATGAAGGTTTAAAAAATCCTCCGTCAGCGTCCTCTTCACTCTCTGCTCCTCTGCCATCATGTCCATAGAAGCTGCTGAGCCTGGTTACCTCCTCTTCTTCTTCCTGGTCGTCCATAACGCCTGTTGGTACAAACACTGCTAACAGCAGCTACAGCTGTCAGCAGTTTACTTCACTGTCCATCATAAACTCTGTAAATCACAGAGAGTTGAGGCGGAGCAGCCGGAGGACATCAGAGGGAAAACCAGAAAACATTTCCTCCATAAAATATGATCCAGTTTCACCAGAATCAGTGAAATAGTTGCTGCTGTGTGAGCGTTACGTACTTCTCGTTACACAGTGTGAGAACAGACGTACCTGATCACAGGCTCTGATAGATTATGATAGAAAAGTTACATAACGTTGCTTCACCTTTAAACATAAAATAATAATTTATTTCATGCTGTCGAGCACAAGAATGAAAAAACTAAAGACAGCACGTCAGAAATAAATAACTGCAGCCAGCGATGATGGATCGTCTGCTGCAGGAACGGGTCGATAAATAGTTGAAGGCTTCAGACGCAGAAAATCAGGACAATAAATTTCAACAGCAGAGTCTGTGAGACAGAAGAAAGAAAGAAAGAAAGAAAGAAAGAAAGAAAGAAAGAAAGAAGCAGCGACGTTTGTTCACCGAGCTGCTTTAAATATGTAATATATAAACAGGTCTGTTCATGCTGTGCTTCATAGGAGTCTCTGTAATGTACTCTGTGTTCAGAGTTTGTGTGTAGCAGCTGTCGAGGTGAAAAATGACTCGGACAGAAACAGAGATTGCGAGGTCAGTGCCTGGAAAACGCAGGATACTAAAGATGTTGGTTCAGTGTAGCCGGATACGTTCTGCCCAAACTGGACCTGGCAGATCTGGTTCAGCTGCACACGATGTTTCTGCGGGCAGGATGTTTTTTTTTGGTTTGTGCCAAATGTCGTCAAATCTGGGTTAAAGACAGTGTACAAAGCATGCAGCTGTTCAGCAGACGAGATGTTTCCTCATCGACATGAAGCCCAGAGGCTGCAGGCTCAGCAGCCCTGATTCTAACTATGTGCAGCACCTGGACCCGTGTGGAGTCTGAGACCCTCATCACTCTGTTGTTGTCTGCTAGGTGGGCTGGCAGCTGAAGAACCTGGTGAACTCGTTGCGTGGTGACCCTGCAGGCGTCACCCTGACCCTGAAGAAGCGCCCGCAGAGCACGCTCACCTCCACCCCGGCTCTGCTCAAGAACATGAGGTGGAAACCTCTGGCTCTGCAGGTATGACCACGTCTTCATCCTCCATGTCTTGTTTGTGTGTCTGTCTGCTTCTGTCCTCACTCCGGACGCTCGATGTCAGCTCATAAAGACAGACGCAGACAGGACGAGGTCTAAAAACAGACTCTGGCTCTGTGAAGCTGTGTTCGCGTCTCTGCAGGGTGTTTCACCGTATTGCAGGTTTTGTTTTTATGCATCCTCGTCCTCGCGGTAACTTCACACTAATTGGCTGAAAGTTGCAGCATCTCTCATTCTCCAGCTGACATTTCAGCCCTTCGCGGCATCTGTTGTCCTACTTGGGCCAAAGCGGTTACATTACTGGGATGGTGTGCCTGAGTGGAAGCGAGATGGATGCGTATTAATGTAGCACAGCCTTTCTTTGAGTCCCAGGCCAGAGAAAATGTCCCCCCTCCTCCCCGAGGCCCTGAAGCTCATGCAGTCCTACTCAGCCTCCTCCCCCCTTCACATCACATCCCCATCCTTCTCCTCCTCCACCTAAATCAATCCGCCCTCCTGCTGGCGCATTTTTAAGGACAGAGACTGTGACTGACATGAAGGATGTCAGGGCGCTGTGTTCACTTATTGAGGACCGTCGTGCAGCCGCTCTGACACACATGATGCTGTTATGATGAAGCAAATCTCCTGATAATACATCACTGATATTACTCAGCTGTGAGTTACACAGCGTATTAGCATAGTTTGTTCACTTAATGAGTAATCCGATTACATCTCTGCTCAGAGTTGATTCTGCAGATGTTGCACACACTTTTTGTCCCTGTACTTTTAACAGACTATGTAGGCTGTGACCAGACTTTCCTTGACCTGAATGAGAGCGAGGACTCCGACCCGTCTTCCTGCGTGCACCAGTTAGAACTGGAGCACCACAAACGTTCAGCGCTGCTCATTTCACGGTTCAGAAGCTCGGCACAGTCTGAACCGAACAAACGTCCCCGACTGACGGACGGACTGAACCGCTGCCAACTCCAGATTTACAATGTGTCAATCCCTGTAACTGCTCACTGTGTCTGTCTGTCTGTCTGTCTGTCTGTCTCACACACACACACACACACACACACACACACACACACACAGCCAATCTTCCCTCAGAGCCCCAGCAGCAGCGTCGCCACCCCCACCAGCACTTTAAGCACCCCGTCCAGGAGGAGCAGCTGCGCCCTGCAGGACCTCTACATCCCCCCTCCACCCGCAGAGCCCTACACCCCCAGGTGAACAAACACACACACACTGTACTAGATATTAAAGAGTTGTTGAACATCAGATGCATCAGTTGGTTTCATGACACAGCAAAGTGAAGTCTCCTGTAGCCAGCATGGACGTAAACATGCACAGTTTAAGATAAGACTGAAACCTGGACGTAGTCTCTGTGACGTCCCCGCAGACTGTCTAAAACCTGGACGTAGTCTGTGGGACTCGCCGCAGACTGTCAAAACCTGGACGTAGTCCTGTGACGTCCCCACAGACTGTCCTAAAACCTGGACGTAGTCCTCCGTGACGTCCCCGCAGACGTCTAAAAAACCTGGACGTAGTCTCCGTGACGTCCCGCAGACTGTCTAAAACCTGGACGTAGTCTCCGTGACGTCCGCAGACTGTCTAAAACCTGGACGTAGTCTGTGGACGTGCCGCAGACTGTCTAAAACCTGGACGTAGTCCTGTGACGTCCCCAAGACTCCAAAACCTGGAGGAGTCTCTGTGACGTCCCCGCAGACTGTCTAAAACCTGGACGTAGCCTCCGTGACGTCCCTGCAGACTGTCTAAAACCTGACGTAGTCTCTGTGACGTCCCCAGAACGTGTCTAAAACCTGGACGTAGTCTCTGTGACGTCCCCCGCAGACTGTCTAAAACCTGGACGTAGTCTCTGTGACGTCCCCGCAGACGGTCTAAAACCTGGACGTAAGTCCTCTGTGACGTTGCAGGTTTCTGATGAGCTGGTTGGTGAAGACGTTGTTGTTGTTTTTTGGTCTTTTCAGGTTTGTTGACAGATTTATAATATAGAACTCTCGTCGTATAAAAGGAGGCGTGGCCTCTTCTTTATCTCGTTAGTTTCAGATCTTCACTGACATTAAAACGACTTTTCCCGCAGAGACGACAAGGGAAATCTGCGGTGATGACCTTCAATCGACGTTCACGCCGCGAGGGATCCGAGTCACCAAACTCCTACCTGGACCAGGAGTGTCGAGGCAGTTCCCTCTGGTGGAGGAAGACGCTATCGTGTAGGTTACGAGTACGGACCAGAACCAGGAGGTGTATCGGGCCCGCAGGGGGAGCACCCCCACTACGGTAAGTGTGTGTGGTGTGTGTGTGTGTGTGGTGTGTGTGTGTGTTGTGTGTGGTGTTGTGGTGCTGGCAGCTGTGTAATACTGACGTCCTCCGGCTCCTCCTCCCCCCCTCCTCCTCCTCCTCCTCCTCTCCCCTCCTCCTCCTCCTCTCTGCAGGCAGGCTCAGGCCCATCTCATGGCCGGTGGAATACAACTGGGTGGGAGACAACGAAGACCTGGCCAAGCGTGAAGAAGAGAGCCGGAGAGGTGAGTGGGAGGCGGGGGAGAGAGAAGGGAGACAGAGGGATGCTGAGGTGAGTGGGTGGATATCTCAGAATATCCTCACCCTCTCAGATCTCCGAGCCAAACAGTGGATGATGAAGCTGGCTTGTCAGAACTGATAACATGCTGGATCTCAGCCCTGCCTCCATATGTTCATCATCTATCAGCCTCTTTCCCCCTCTCCCTCTTCATCCCTCTCTTCCTCGCTCGCGCTCGGCTTTGCTCTTTCTTTCTGTTGGGGATATAAAAGTACACGGTTTTGCTTTGGCAACTGTAGAAATATACCCAGAGATTTTTCACATTCTGTGGGTGATTGTTGAGATAGGTGGTGAAACGGAGGGGGAGAGACTGAGCGGCTTTATCCGTCTCTCAGAGACTTTGAGGATGTTGTTTGTTTTTCTCTGGGGATGCTGCTATACGTTCCTCCTTTGGGCTTTGCAGAACAAGCGATGCTGCTATATTTATCTCCACGAGGCGGTGTTTGGAAGTTTTGAGGCTCCCTGCCTGACAACAGCTGTCGCCTTAGATCCTGTAGAACGTCACATGGTTCAGTCACAGGTCGCACAGGCCGTTAGTCTGCGTGAGAGATTGATGAAGAGCGCTGACTGAAACGCTGCGCAGCATCCTGTAATTCAGACGTACTGTGGTGCTGTGCACAGCGTTCAGTATGTAAATGACAGGTTTAATCATGTGTGCGCGCCGTCGTGCCCTGCAGAAGAACACTCCCTGCTGCGCTTGGTGTGAGGAGATAAGCTCCGGGGGAGGACTTCCTGCTGGACCGTCTGAGCCAGAACAGGAGGAAGACCGAGCGAGGAGGAAGCCCCCACCCATTACGCGCTGGTCCCCGCCCTGCAGATGGAGGTCTCCCTGTCCACGTCCAGCTCCGACTCGGCTCTCTCTACCACGTCAGTGCTTGTGTCTGCGCATTTTTGTGCGTCATAGACGGTGCACAGCGCTCGGATTCATCGCCGTTGTTGTTTTTTTGACTCTGTAGGTGTTTGGAACGCTCCTCGCTGCTGCCAAGGTCAAAGAAGAAGAGTAAAGGGAGAGAGGAGAGAGCGCTCATGTGTTCCAACAAACCCAAACACTTTGTTTCGACCACCTCTCCTGTTTCGGCCTGCAGCTGGGAGTCCCATGGCTTCGATCAGCAAGAGGCGGATCTCGTGCAGGTACCTGGGTCAGGGCGACTGCGAGGGCTGGCTGTGGAAGAAGAAAGATGCTAAAACGTATTTTTCACAGAAGTGGAAGAAGTACTGGTTCATCCTGAAAGACACGTGCCTGTACTGGTACATGAACGGAGAGGTGAGAGCTGATCTCCTTTAAACACGCTTCAAAGTTTTTATTCAGCTTGTGGACTGAACGTTTCCTTTTGCTCGTCACAGGATGAGAAGGCGAGGGCTTCGTCAGCCTCCCCGAGTTCAAGATCGATCGCGCCACCGAATGCAGACGGAAGTTGTGAGTCCTGATTTTATATTTTTTTACATCTCAACATTGTTGCACAGCAGGAGAAACAATCCTACAGATGCATCAGCGTGCAGAGGAAATCGTGAACAAATTAAAACATTAATTTCAAGGCCTGACTCCAAAACACATCAACCACAACAAGTCAAATACGAAGCGTGTAGATGAGATTTAATCAACGATAAAGAGAGACACAGTTTATTTCGAGACTTTCCACCCTCCTCATATCAGGGACATGGGGTTTGTAAAAAGTCGGCTCTTTGTTTCTCGCGCCGCCGTTGGTCCAGAATGCGTCTGTTAGACTCTGAGCCAACACGTCATAGGTCAGATACGCTTCAGCTCATGATCATTATGTGTCTCAGGCTTCAGGCGGATCACTGAGATCGTGGACAGTCTCGCAGTCACGTTGTCCGTAAAGTGGTCTGCTTCACTGCTACTGATTATGGTTTTATCTTTTAATTCATGCACCCAAGCTGCGTGTTTGCATGAACCAAAGGTTTAAGGTTTCCTTACAACGTATTTACAACGTGTCCAGAGTTGATTCAGATCAAACAAGTCTGTTTTTATGTTTTTAAATCATTCCTGCAAATCCCACAGGCAGGTTCAGTACAGATAATATTCATATTTAATATAAAGTCATGATGTTTGTTTCATAACTAGCAGTTTTTACTTCAGTTTATCCGTTCTCAGCTGTGGCTGCAGGCGACTTCTGCTCTGCAAAGAGAAGGCAGAGAGTTATTTTGTTGTTGTGGGTGTGTGTGTTGTGTTGATGTCCTGTGTGTCAGTGTGAGTCACTGTGTGTGTGTGTGTGGGTGTGTGCCTCTCTGTATTCATATGTAATGTCGGCTATATGTTTCCGTCCTCGTGTTCATGTGTGATGTCGGTTCCCTTTCAGCGCTTCAAGGCTTGCCATCCGAAGATAAAGACCTTCTACTATCTGTCGGCAGCAGAAAATGTGGACGACATGTCCCGGTGAGTTAATGAGCTGTGGTAGTCACGCTGTAAAACCTCAACCTCCACCTCCACCTCCACCTCCACCCCACCTCCACCCTCAGTCCCACATTGCGCCACATTTAAACTCCTGCTGGCCGGAATTTGAATCCCCCCTATGCCCTCTCCGCCATGAAGGTGAGCGGTTTTTGGTATTGGTCAAACAGGACACACACACACACACACACACACACACACACACACACCACACTCACTGTGTTATTGGCATCGAGCTGCTGTGCGTCACGCCTGTTATTCGTCCTCCCGGTGGCTGAGCCGTCTCAGTATGGCGGTGGCGCGCGGCTACGCCGAGCCGGAAAAATCCGCCAGGACCAAGGTGAGATTAGTCACAGGCTGCGGCTCGAGCTTCTTCGCTGCTGCGGTTACATAAAAGTGACGACGTGAAGCAGTTGATGCTTTAGAGGAGGAATGGTGTCGGCCGCTCTGCCTTCACTCAGCTGTCCAGGTTTAGGTCAGACAGTCCTTCTCGTCCTCACAGAGGAATCAAACGATGGTCCCACTGAGCTCAGAGCAGGTTTCCACACATGGGAACCACACATGTAGATACCATCCGTTCACAAAACACGGCGGTCTGAACCAGAACCTCAGACTTGGACTCATCAACCAAAGTCCAGAGTGCCTCTGGTCTGATGTCCATTCATGTGTTTGAAGACCAGAGAGGGGTCTCACAGTCACTTTGTGTTGACGTTGAAGTTGTGATGAGCCGGGCTCTTCATGTCCTGACATGGATTACTACAGGGGTTAAATATTTACTGTATGTCAACACAGGAACAGCTGATGGTCGCAGGCTCATTAAGGAAACACGTTACAGTAACGACCTCAGGACGAGTTTCTCTGTTTCACTGATGAGAATAACGCGACTGCTTTTAAAAGTCAGTGCTGAGACTCGTTCAACCCTCCTCGCCTCTCACTCCACTTCACACTGAACCGAGCACTCTGCTCTGTGCTGGCTGAGGAATTAATGCAATTTTAGGGCTGAAGGCGTGCTTGTTATTTTCTTCTTTGGCTTCTTAAAATGGACAGGAAGTGATGTAACTAACCCCGGTGCTAGTTTGAAGGAGCGTACGTAGAAACCTTGCGGCGGTGGGCGGGTGGGATCGCTGTCTTTAAAGAGGGGGCTTCATCCTGCACAGACCGAGCTGCTGACACCTCCGGAGACTGAACAGGAAGTTCCACATCTATAAAGATTCATCCGTCTTCACACTGTCAGACCTCGACGGTAAGCATCTCACCCACGCTGCAGCTCCGCCTCTCGAACACTGTGCGGCCTGACGCAGCAGACTCTGTCTGATCTTATGCCTGTGGGAAGGTCCTGCTGCAGATGTGAGTGTGAAATTTCTAATTACAGAGGTTTTGTGTTGCTTGTTGACAGATTACGGGAGTGAGAGCGATCAAGAGGACATGGAGATGCCCCATGTCCCAAACAGGACAGTCCTCCTCCGCCGTACGACACCTACCCCCGAGCATCCTCCGTGAGTGTCAGCCTGGAGTTTGATCATCGTGACGAAGCTTTACCATCACTAACGTGTCCTTGTTTTAGGTGAGTCCGTACCTGGAACCCAACGTGGCCACTCTCCTCCTCCGACACCTTCCAGTCCCTCCGTCTCATGAGGAGTTCCTCTCGGAGCCTCTGGACGCCGGCGGCAGCAACAACGGCGTCTCGCCCGGCAGAAGCCGAGCAGCCACCGGAACTCGTGGCACGACCCGATGGAGAGCAGCGCGAGGATGCACTACCTCCAGACGTTTCCCGTGGAGGAGCCCATGCTGCCCGAGGACCGGACCAGCTGGCGATGGAGTACCGCAGGCAGTCCACCCCCTGCCGGCTCAGCGCAGCTGCTGCAGGAACAGTACCGGGCCCTGCCGCTGCCGCTCAGGACCAGCATCGACTCAGACAGGAGGGAAACCACGCAGCTTCACCTCCCCAGAGACAGCGGGCTCCACGCCATCCGGGCCACCACCGCGCTGCGTCGGACCAGAGGAGCCCAAGCACTACCACCCTGGACCGGGCCAGAGACACGGGTCAGACACAGAATCTTTTAAAGAACACAGTGTTTCATATTGTAGCAGAACTTAGAACATACACACAGGTAACCTCTGTTATTCTCACAGTTAAAGCAGGGTGAGCGAAACCAAAGGCAGAACTGGATCAGTGGTTTACTTTTCCAGAACTAAATATAGGAAAGCTTTTGGATTACAGGAAAGGCAGCCCAGATAAACGTGTGAGGGAGCAGGGGATGTCCACAGTCCGGCAGATCGGGCATGTGAACCATCGTGACTGGACGCACGAATCCTGAATTGACTCTGTGAACCGACAGACGAGGGTCGCGGGTGGGTACAGAGGTACGAACTGTGGTCTCACAGCAAGAAAGGTTCCTGGTTCGAAGCCGCTGGGCGGCTGTTGGTTGGGATATCGATAAGATATAGAACAGTAGATTTTCCAGAAATCATTTTGGACCGAACCAGGTCCCACTGGAGACACAGAAGAAGAAGGAGACAGTCTACAGTCAGTCTAGATGAACGTGGTCATGAGGCTGTTGGACCTCTGTCTCTACATGCAGGTCTCAGTCTCTGTTCCTGTTGGGTCTCAGTTATTTTTAACAAAGCCTGGCGAACCAGGCAGTCCGATGTCACAGGTTTTGAACACCCGGGCTTTCTGATTATATGGACTGAGGCGGCAACACCAAACAACTGAGGGTCAAACGAAGACACATAGAGACAAAGACGCAGTGAGACAAAGACTCAGAGTCTGAATTTGAGTTCACAGTTTATTAGGTTTATTATATAGAGAGGCCACAGTGTGTTTGGTTTATTATATATAGAAAGAGTTCACAGTTTAGTTGTTTTATTATATATAGAGAGAGTTTGCAGTTTATTAGGTTTATTATATAAAGATATTTCACAGTTTATTTGGTTTATTATATATAGAGAGAGTTCACAGTTTATTAGATTTATTACATAGAGATATTTCACAGTTTATTTGTTTTATTATATATAGAAAGAGTTCACAGTTTATTAGGTTTATTATATAGAAAGACCACAGTGTGTTTGGTTTATTATATAAAGATATTTCAGTTTATTTGGCTTTTCCATAATGTGATTCATCTTCGATCCAATATTTCCGGACAGCACCTGAACGCATCATTCCCGTCCTGAGCAGCGGGCTCCCCCCGCGCCTCCTCCTCCTCCTCCTCCTCCTCCTCCTCCTCCTCCTCCTCTCTGCAGGCAGGCTCAGGCCCATCTCAATGCCGGTGGAATACAACTGGGTGGGAGACAACGAAGACCTGGCCAAGCTGAAGAGAGAGAGCCGGAGAGGTGAGTGGGAGGCGGTGGGAGAGAGAAGGGAGACAGAGGGATGCTGAGGTGAGTGGGTGGATATCTCAGAATATCCTCACCCTCTCAGATCTCCAAGCCAAACAGTGGATGATGAGCTGGCTTGTCAGAACTGATAACATGCTGGATCTCAGCTCCTGCCTCCATATGTTCATCATCTATCAGCCTCTTTCCCCCCTCTCTCTCTTCATCCCTCTCTTCCTCGCTCGCGCTCGGCTTTGCTCTTTCTTTCTGTTTGGATATAAAAAGTACACGGTTGCTTTGGCAACTGTAGAAATATACCCAGAGATTTTCACATTCTGTGGGTGATTGTTGAGATAGGTGGTGAAACGGAGTGGGAGGAGACTGAGCGGCTTTATTTCCGTCTCTCAGAGACTTTGAGTGATGTGTTTGTTTCTCTGGGGATGCTGCTGATACGTTCCTCCTTTGGGCTTTGCAGAACAAGCGATGCTGCTATATTTATCTCCACGAGACGCTGTTTGGAAGTTTTGAGGCTCCCTGCCTGACAACAGCTGTCGCCTGTAGATCCTGTAGAACGTCACATGGTTCAGTCACAGGTCGCACAGGCCGTTAGTCTGCGTGGAGGATGACTTGATGAAGAGAGCTGACTGAAACGCTGCAGCATCTTGTAATTCAGACACTGTGTGTGGCTGTGCACAGCGTTCAGTATGTAAATGACAGGTTTAATCATGTGTGTGTCGTCGTGTCCCTGCAGAGAACTCCCTGCTGCGCTTTGCGAGCGAGGATAAAGCGCCGGGGGAGGACTTCCTGCTGGGACGCAGTCTGAGCCAGAACAGGAGGAAGACCGAGCGAGGAGGAAGCCCCACCCATTACGCGCTGGTCCCCGCCCTGCAGATGGAGGTCTCCCTGTCCACGTCCAGCTCCGACTCGGCCTCTCTCTACCACGTCAGTGCTTGTGTCTGCATTCATTTGTGCGTCATAGACGGGTGCAGCAGCGCTCGGATTCATCGCCGTTTTGTTTTTTTGACTCTGTAGGTGTTTGAACGCTCCTCGCTGCTGTCAAGGTCAAAGAAGAAGAGTAAAGGTGAGAGGAGGAGAGCGCTCATGTGTTTCAAACCCAAACACTTTGTTCTGACCCACTCTTCCTGTTCTGCCTGCAGCTGGGAGTCCCATGGCTTCGATCAGCAAGAGGCGGATCTCGTGCAGGGACCTGGGTCAGGGCGACTGCGAGGGCTGGCTGTGGAAGAAGAAAGATGCTAAAACGTATTTTTCACAGAAGTGGAAGAAGTACTGGTTCATCCTGAAAGACACGTGTCTGTACTGGTACATGAACGGAGAGGTGAGATGCTGATCCTCCTTCAAACACAGCTTCAAGTTTTTATTCAGCTCGTGACTGAACGTTTCCTTTTTGCTCGTCACAGGATGAGAAGGCCGAGGGCTTCGTCAGCCTCCCCGAGTTCAAGATCGATCGCGCCACCGAATGCAGACGCAAGTTGTGAGTCCTGATTTTATAATTTTTATATCTCAACACTTGTTGCACAGCAGAGAAACAATCCTACAGATGCATCAGCGTGCAGAGGGAACCGTGAACAAATTAAAACATTAATTTCAAGGCCTGACTCCAAAACAACATCAACCACAACAAGTCAAATATGAAGCGTGTAGATGAGATTTAATCAACGATAAAGTGAGAGACAGTTAGTTCGAGACCTCCACCCTCCTCATATCAGGGACATGGGTTTGTAAAGAGTCGCTCTTCTGTTTCTCGGCTCCGGTTGGTCCAGAATGCGTCTGTTAGACTCTGAGCCAACATGTCATAGGTCAGACGTGACGCCAGGTGACTTGAATCAGCTCATGATCATTATTGTGTCTCCAGACTTCAGGCGGATCACTGAGGGCTGAGATCGTGGACGGTCTCTGCAGTCACGTTGTCCTGTAAAGTGTCTGTCACTGCGTACTGATTATGTTTTATCTTTTAATTCATGCACCACAAGCTGCTGTTTGATTCAGACCAAACAAAGTCTGTTTTTATGCTTTTAAAGATTCCTGCACATCCCTCACAGGCAGGTTCAGTACAGATAATATTCATATTTAATATAAAGTCATGATGTTTGTTTCATAACTACAGTTTTACTTCAGTTTATCCGTCTCAGCTTGTGGCTGCAGGACTTCTGCTCTGCAAAGAGAAGGCAGAGAGTTTATTTTGTGTGTGTGTGTGTGTGTGTGTGAGTCACTGTGTGTGTGTGAGTCACTGTGTGTGTGTGAGTCACTGTGTGTGTGTGTGTTCCTCTCTGTATTCATATGTTAATGTCTGCTATATGTTTCCGTCCTCGTGCTCATGTGTGATGTCGGTTCCCTTTCAGCGCTTTCAAGGCTTGCCATCCGAAGATAAAGACCTTCTACTTTGCAGCAGAAAATGTGGACGACATGTCCCGGTGAGTTAATGAGGCTGTGGTAGTCACGCTGTAAAACCTCCACCTCCACCTCCACCTCCACCTGCTCAGTCCCACATCTGCAGCCACATTTAAACTCCTGCTGGCCGGAAATTGAATCCCCCTCCTGCCCACTCTCCATGAAAGTGAGCGGTTTTGTATGGGGATTGGTCAAACAGGGACACACACACACACACACACACACTCACTGTGTTATTGGCCATCGAGCTGCTGTGCGTCACGCCTGTTATTCTCCCCCTCAGGTGGCTGAGCCGTCTCAGTATGGCGGTGGCAGGCTACGCCGAGCCGGAGAAAATCCGCCAGGACCAAGGTGAGATTAGTCACAGGCTGCTGCTCGAGCTTCTTCGTCTGCTGCTGTTACATAAAAGTGACGACGTGAAGCAGTTGATGCTTTCAGACGAGGAATGGTGTCGGACGCTCTGCCTTCACTCAGCTGTCCAGGTTTAGGTCAGACAGTCCTTCTCGTCCTCACAGAGGAATCAAACGATGGTTTCCACACATGGGAACCACACATGTAGATACCATCCGTTCACAAAGACACGGCGGTCTGAACCAGAACTCTCAGACTTGGACTCATCAGACCAAAGTCCAGGTGTCCTCTGGTCTGATGTCCATTCATGTGTTTGTTGGTGTCCCTCAGTCATTCAGACTCTCACAGTCACTTTGTGTTGACGTTGAAGTTGTGATGAGCCGAGCTCATTACTACAGGAGTTAATATATTTACTGTATGTCAACACAGGAACAGCTGATGGTCTCAGGCTCATTGAAACACGTTACAGTAACGACCTCAGGACGAGTTTCTCTGTTTCACTGATGCAGAATAACTGGACTGCTTTTAAAGTCAGTGCTGAGACTCGTTCACACCGTCCTCGCTCTCACTTCACATCTGAACCGAGCATCTCTGCTCTGTGCTGAGGATTAATGCTAATTTTAGGGGCTGAAGGCGTGCTTGTTATTTTCTTCTTTGGCTTCTTAAAATGGACAGGAAGTGATGTAACTAACCCCGGTGCTATTTGGAGGAGCGTACGTAGAAACCTTGCGGCGGTGGGCGGGTGGGATCGCTGTCTTTAAAGAGGGGGCTTCATCCTGCACAGACCGAGCTGCTGACACCTCCGGAGACTGAACAGGAAGTTCTCACATCTTAAAGATTCATCCGTCTTCACACTGTCAGACCTCGACGTAACATCACACCCACGCTGCAGCTCCGCCTCTCGAACACTGTGCGGCCTGACGCAGCAGACCTGTCTGATCTTAATGCCTGTGGGAAGGTCCTGCTGCAGATATGGGTGTGAAATGTTCTAATACAGAGGTTTGTGTTGCTTTGTGACAGATTACTGGAGTGAGAGCGACCACGAGGACATGGAGATGCCCTCCATGTCCAAACAGGACAGTCCTCCTCCGCCGTACGACACCTACCCCCGAGCATCCTCCGTGAGTCTCATCCTGGAGTTTGATCATCAGTGACGAAGCTGTTAACTCACTAACGTGTCCTTGTGTTTAGGTGAGTCCGTACCTGGAACCCAAACGTGGCCACCTCTCCTCCTCCGACACCTTCCAGTCCCGCTCCTCTCACGAGGAGTTCCTCTCGGAGCCTCTGGACGCCGGCGGCAGCAACAACGGCGTCTCGCCCGGGCAGAAGCCGAGCAGCCACCGGAACTCGTGGCACGACCCGATGGAGAGCAGCGCGAGGATGCACTACCTCCAGACGTTTCCCGTGGAGGAGCCCATGCTGCCCGAGGACCGGGACCAGCTGGCGATGGAGTACCGCAGGCAGTCCACCCTGCCGGCTCAGCGCAGCCTGCTGCAGGAACAGTACCGGGCCCTGCCGCTGCCGCTCAGGACCAGCATCGACTCAGACGCGGGAGGGAAACCACGCAGCTTCACGCTCCCCAGAGACAGCGGGCTCCACGCCATCCTGGCCGCCACCGCCGCTGCGTCGGACCAGAGGGAGCCCCAGCACTACCACCTGGACCGGGCCAGAGACACGGGTCAGACACAGAATCTTTTAAAGAACACAGTGTTTCATATTGTAGCAGAACTTAGAAACAAGTCAACAGGTAACCTCTGTTATTCTCACAGTTAAAGCAGGGTGAGCAGAACCACCAGGCAGAACTGAATCAGTGGTTTACTTCCAGAACTAAATATAGGAAAGCTTTTGGATTACAGGAGAGGCAGCCCAGATAAACGTGTGAGGGAGCAGGTGATGTCCACAGTCCAGCAGACTGGGATGATCCTGATAAGATAATAGAACGTAGATTTCCAGAAATCATTTTGGACCGAACCAGGTCCAACTGGAGAAGAAGAAGAAGGAGACAGGTCTACAGTCAGTTAGATGAACGTGGATCATGAGGCTGTGTGGACCTCTGTCCTCTAACATGCAGGTCCAGTCTGTTCGTGTTGGTCATCGGTTATTTAACAAAGCTGCTACCAGGCAGTCAGATGTCACAGGTTTGAACCCCGGCGCTGTTCTGCTTTATTGGACTGAAGGCGGCAACACTCAAACACCTTGAGGACCGACGAAGACTCAGAGAGACGAAGACTCAGAGAGACGAAGACTCAGAGTCTGATTTAAACGAGATTTATCGTGGCAGTCTGTCTCTGTCTCTCTCTCTTTCAGGCCGTGTTAGTGTTGAATTCTGTACAGGATAAAGAAACACGCCTGAGGGTCTCTCTCTCTCTCTCACACACACACACACACACACACACACACACACACACACACACACACACCGTGGTGGTGTTTGTGGTGGTGCAGTGTTAGGATGGTGCCAACAGAGGGCGGTGTATGAAAGCAGGTGGTGTAGTCTGTCAGGGTGATGGAGGAGCTGTGTTTAGTTTGTCTGCTCTGGGCTGCCGTAGGAACCTGGTCTGACATGTTCATGTTTGAATGATGATGATTCCTCACAGTGTGTCTGAGGTAACGAGCAGTGAATGAATCAGAGATAATTAGTGGATTCAGTCAGATTATAACGAGGTTATTGTTCACAGCTTCTCTCTGCACGACTTTTTGCTGTGTGATATTTTTGTGCGGTGCTCATGAGGAAAACAAACGCACCTCTCATCACGACCCCCTGTTGTTTGACTCTGTATTTTCATCCTGGACTCTGCTGCTCCATGTGGGCGTGTGCTGTTTGTTTAGTCTGAATAATATTCAGGTTTGTTTCTTCCTGTGCTGATGATTGTTGGTCCGTCTTGCCAGGCCACGGTCGGGACTGCAGGATGCAGGCCGACTCTCTGGGCGATCTGTACCGGGCTCTGGAGCAGACCAGTCTGTCCACCTCGGCTGACCACAGATCAACCAGCCGCCTCGAGTACAAGCGCTCCTTTGTCCGCCGAGTCAACGACCCCCTGCTGAACGACAAGCTCCACCGCCTGCGGGTCCTCCACAGCTCACTGAAGGTTTGAAGCATGTTCACAGTGTTCATGTGTCTCCATGTTTCTTCTGCTGATCACTAACAGCGTCCTTCACCTCCTCGCAGAATGTCCCTCTTCAAGACACAAACCGGTCTTTGGGTTTTTTAGGGTGAGGGTCAGTGTGTGGACTGAACCTGGATCGTATCGCCTCTGTCTGTGCCTCACTCATCCTTCTGCTGGACTTCAAACCTGCCCGGGCTCCTCACGTCATCTCCTGCTTCCTCCTCTCTGCTCCTTCCAGCTGGCTCGCCGTGCAGGAGTCAAAGACCTCAGAGCGTCTCTGGAGCTTCAGCACTTTGTGACTCGTGGAGCTTCACATGCATGGCCACCTTCCCTCCTTCTCGCTTCTGTTGAATCGTTTCTTGAACGTTATGCTGGAGTTGTGTGCCGCTGCTCACAACGTTTCCTCATGCATGTGTGTGTGATTAAAGGGTGTGTTTGTTCTCTGAGTGTACAGGGTGTTAAACATATATATATATACACATAAATATATATATTTAATATTACATTACTACAGCAGCAGTGACTACACAGAGTTTTGGGGTACGTACAAACTGTAAATCAAGTGCTGTGCCTCAGTGATTGTGAATGTACATTGTACTTTTCCAAGAGAGAAACAGAAGAAACGAGCTCCTCCTCAGAAATCTAACGCTTGGCAATAATGAACTAGAACTGTAAATTACAGAGGAACGATGAGAATAGTTGTCTATTTTTGTATGCATGCCGTCCAACCTGATGTTTGTAAAACGGTTTTGTATTTCTGAGTGTGTTTGGTCGCTCTCTGGCCCCGCCCCGCCCCACCTGGCCCCGCCCACCTGGCCCCGCCCAACCACGTCGTGTTTTTAAGACTTATTTTAAAATTTGCCGCAGAAAAGTTTCAGATTTTTTGAAGTGTTCAGAAAAAGAGGAATAACTTGTATTTATTATTAAGTGTTTAATGTACACGCATGCTTTGTATGACTAAAACACACGTTACCATGCCAGTGGAAGTCTGACTCACGTGTGCCACATTGTAGCTACATGACTTTTTTATTGAATAAAGTACGGCATGGGCACACAGACGAGACGTGGCTCACTGTTTTCTTTCATGATCACATCTGAGGTGATTATTTTAAGATGATAATAATATGCAAATATCAGTGTTTAAGCAGCCTCAGGCTCTCCGTCTGAACGATGTGCTAATTAAAGATTACACAGACTCTGCAGTGTGAGTGGATACACAGATATCGAACACGATGCAGACTGCAGTGAGGTCAGGTTCACCGGATACAAAGATAACGAGCTTTAGGCCTCAAATCCGTTTGTTACGTCACCGCCTTCGAGACTAAAACAGCTAATCCAGCCGAGAACGAGCAGCTCTGGATCTGAGAAGAAGCAGACTGTTGTTCTGTGAGGTTCTGGATCACAGCCAGTGAATGTTTGGGTTCTGTTCTGCTGCGTCATGCTCTCCATGGATTCATGACCTTTGTTCTGTTTTTGTAAGAAAGACAAATCTGATTATTAAAAGTCTCTGAAATGTTCTTGCACTTTAAGGTTTTATTGCACAGTAATACACAGAGAGCTGTGCAGGTCTCAGTCCTTTAGGGGGGCAGTGATCTGTGAGTTCAGGTCCTGGAGGAGCGTCTCTTTCAGGTCCTGCAGGAGGAGACGTGAGGAGGGGGGTAAAGCGTACCACCATACCGGCCCTGTGTTTGTTTGGCATCAGATCCATACCAGATTTTCTAGTATCACTCGTCTCTGGACCGTCGTCCTGCAGGCAGCGTTTATGTAACATGTTCTGGATCTGTCAGTACATGTTCTGGATCTGTCAGTACATGTTCTGGATCTGTCAGAACATGTTCAGTAAATCAGGCAGCTCGTGCTCCCAGTTAGGTGGCAGCTGAAACTCAGTGTCCTGAAACATAAAGAGCTCAAACTGAAGGTGATATAGAAACATGATGATCCACATGATGGCACCACGGGTCACACTCAGGGTGTTTTACACTTTATTGTTCTAATTTGAAATGTTTCTCCTGCAGCTCATCGGTCAGACATGAAGCAGAATAAAATAAATATTGATGACAGTGTTTGATCACATGTTCCTCAGGTATTGTTGTGTGTTGTTTCCAGATCTCTCTCATTATGCAACACTTGTTAATTGCTTCCAAAGGGACGTTCAGCACTGACCGCTAATGAGTGTGTTTATCCGTTTAGCTGCTGCGTGGTCTTCCTCATTAAACAGTGATGAAGATTCAAAACGACTTTCTGTTGTTTCAAACTGAATTTATTCACAGAGTCAGAATGAGCTCGTTTCATTTCAGCGTCACGTTCATCAGCTCCTCGTCTGTCAGAGAGAGGAGCACAAACATCGTCTCATCTCCGGCGAGCAGCTGGGCTCATTCTGACCTTTGTCCCGTCTTACACGTGTCCCAAACTGAAGTCAAAAAATGACGAGATGATTGAACCTGAGACACCTCAGACAGAAATGAGCTCAGCTAAACTGAAGTACATGGCAGCACAAGATAAACCCTGATCAGGCCACGTCCAAGAGACGCTGAGCTGAGCTGAGCAGCTTGTTTAAATATTTGCAGTTTATTTTATGATTCTGAATTATTACCCTCCCCTTCCTGCTGTGTTGGCTTGTCTGACAGGTTTGTTAAACTGTCATTTGCAGATTGTTTTCTGTGTTTATGGTGAACTGTGAAATCTGCAGGACTGAACTTTATCTTTTATTAACACGTGCAGACGTCACAGAGAGCTGCTGTTCATCTGCTGAGGCCTTTTTCATCTGCAGCTCTCTCACTGTCGTCTTCACCCATTCTTCATGCTTCAGTCCAGAGCACCAATTCTGATTCTGTATCTTTCATATATAATTTCATCATCTTTTATCAAAATATGTTTGTTCCTTAAAGTGTTTTGACAGCAGTCTTTACCCTGACCTCATAAATCATCAAACTCTTTCACTCTTTCATCGTGCGCATGCTGCATGTGTGTTGACTTTCATGCTGCACGCTTCATTTTTCTATAAAGTCACAATGTTCAGCATCACTGCAGAAGCTTCCCCTTCACTCTGTTAAAGTCAGACTGTTAACTGCTTCCTGTCAGCTGTTTTCATTTCATTTTAGATAATGCAACAAGCTGTAAAAGTTCCTGAGTTCATATTGATATGACACCGTGACACAGAGCTCAGTCAGTGATTATAAATCATGTTCAGAGTGATTATGAAACACACACACACTCATGCTTTCTTCATGTGTCGGCTTTAATGATCAGAAACACAACTACAAGCAAATGTTTTGAATGAATCATGATGATGGATTTCTCTGTGAGGTCTGTCACTAATTTTCATTTTCAACTCTCTGTCTCTAAAATATTATAATGTTAAACTGTATGGAAGTGAAAAGTGCCGAGATGTTCCACAGAGAGACCCAGCATGTCTGTAACTGAACAAACAGAAACATTCAGATATCTGCGACACACAGAACTAAGTCAGGTCACCGAGTGTCCCTGCACAGAAAGGATCAGATATTTTTCACGTCTGTCATAAAAATGTAATCACATATAAAATAGACTCTAGAAATCTGAAGACTCAAAGGCAGGGAAGAAAACAGGAGAGCCAGGGAGTAAGCACTTCACCTTAAGAGCATTACAATGAACAGAGATTATGTTTCAGCACATTCACAGTTTAAACATTCCTCTGTGATCAGAGGACAAAAGAGAGCGTTGGTTACGCTGCGATCACTGCCCTCGCTGACTTCGTGGGCAGGATCTTGTGTTTGATGAACAGTTTCAGGACATGAACTCTGATTAGATGAGTGCCGGAGCCCGTACACGGACGGGTTAGTGAGCGACGGCATAATGAATGAAAAGTATAAAGACAAGAAGATCCGAGCCTCTGCAGCCACGTGACTCATGTCGAAGCGACTTTGGAAGATTTCAAACAAGGAGCCGATGGTTGTAGTTGAGCAGAGATAATAAATGTGGGAAACATGTTTTCAGAGTGTTACGCTTGGACTCTCTCGATAACTTGGAACAAACTCTGGAAATCTGTGCATAGAGAAGATGATCATGAGCAGCTGAGGCCCGATAAAGATCAGAACCAGAAAGAGTCCCGCGATGCTGATGTAGGACGCGACCGAGCAGGCGTTCTTCACCAGCTCCATGTTCACACAGTACAGCTTCGGGATGACTCTGCCACACATGCTCAGCTGCAGGTCAGCGAGTAATACCTCCAAACAGAATGATCGGGTACAGAGCTGCTAATGCAATGAGCTTCTGTATCTTTGAGCTGGACATGATGCTGTGGTAATGCAGCGGGTAACATATGGCAACTATCTGTCATATCCCACAGCTAAAATACAAAACTCAGCACAGGCAAACGTGTGGAGGAAGTACACCTGAGCCATGCACCACTGCACCGGGACCTCATAGGTGTCAGACAGCAGGATGGCCAGGTGGCCGGGAACAGCGCCGTGCTGCCGTAGATCTCGTGATGGATAACACACACGTGAACACGTTCATGGGCTGGTGCAGCTCTTTGTTCTGGTGGATGATGCTGATGAGCAGAGAGTTCAGCGTGATGCTGCTGAGATACAGCAGCAGGAACACGGTGAACACCGCGTGTTTGTGCTGCTCCAAGGCGGCGTAGGCCGTCATGGTGAACGTCAGCGTGGTCGTGTTGTCCATGTGTCGTGCTGGAGACAGATTTATGAGACTGTCTCCATAAACCACACACATGAAGTGATCGTCAAACTGTCACACACACACCTGTCCACAGTTACCTGTGCTCCCCTCCTCCTCCTCCTCCTCCTCCTTCAGCCTCTCTGGCCTTTTTAACATCAGCTTCTTTTTTTTCTCCTCCCTCCTAAACAAGCGATGCTCGTGATTGTTAGTGAGGACGAGACCAAACAAATCCCTGAATGTGTCACACGTGTCATATTTTCAATGATGACATCAACTCTTCTGAGTGTGTGTGTGTGTGTGTGTGTGTGTGTGTGTGTGTGTGTGTGTTCGCTCAGTAGAATTTATCAGTTTGCAAGTATCTCTTTTCTTTTCTCTTTTCTCCTTTTCTGTATTTAGTTTTTCCATATTCAAAGCTCATTCAGCAGTATAACATCTGTAATATCAGATACATGCAGGCGATGTTATAAAAATTAGGATTGTACTGGGCTGCAGATGTTTTAACCTTATTGGTGTGTGTGTGTGTGTTGTGTGTGTGTGTGTGTATTTTTGCTTTACCATATCTCGTGTACTTCCCTTATCTGCCAGGGAAAGGTAATTAAAAATGTTCAAGGACAGAGAGACAGGTTAAGGGAAGTGTCATTTTGGACAAGAAAACATAAAGCTCATTACTAATACTCTGTAACCCTCTGTGTGTTGCACTGTTAAACGCTCCTTCTTGTACAAAAATTAAATTCAACTTAAACTTTATACTTGAATCCAGTCCTCCTTATTCAAACAGGCGAGTACAGCTGATCCTCTTGTTTCCAAAGAAAAACACGTTTTCCAATTCTTCATAAGAATAATCCAGCATTAATACATCCTTATTCAGTCAATGAACTGAGCTAACATTTAGTTCACCACTACTGAAAATAATACATGACATATGAACATACAGGCCCTCACTGTTCCCCCGTCGGTTCCTGATGAAGCTGAGAGACCTGCCAGGTTTAACACTTTTACCTGCAGCATGCATACCTCTCCATAACTGTAACAGCCAGTTTATTTACACATGGAACAAAATGAACGACGACACGGTCGGGACTTTACTTTAATCTACGGACACACAACAACTTCATGTTCATGTTTCATGTGCTCGTGATAAGTGCTAGTTTCAGGTGATAAGGCCTCATGAGAGTTTATTAATATCATTATTATTAAAGGAAACAAAGATCTGTCTTAAAGTGTCTTAAAGGATTTATATTTATGTTTGATTTGTATTTTATCAGCCATGACCTGAGCTGAGCTGTTTGTAAATGAGTAACAAAGTAAAAATATTAATAAAGTAAAACAAAAACGTTTTTTAATGATGACATCATAAATGTGTTTTGTAATGATGACGTGATGTCGGGGCCCTGTGATTTACAGAGTTTATGATGGACAGTGAAGTAAACTGCTGACAGCTGTAGACGCTGTTAGCTCATGTTAGCTCAGTCTGTTAGCTGCTGTTAGCTCATGCTGTTAGCTCAGTCTGTTAGCTGCTGTTAGCTCCTGTTAGCTCAGTCTGTTAGCTGCTGTTTAGCTCAGTCTGTTAGCTCAGTGCTGTTAGTATGTTAGCTCAGTTTTGTTAGTTGCTGTTAGCTCATGTTAGCTCAGTTTGTTAACTCATCTTAGCCAGTCTGTTTAGCTGCTGTTGTTAGCTCTGGCTTCGTAGCTGCTGTTAGCTCATGTTAGCTCAGTTTGATTGCTCGTTAGCTCATTCGTTGTTAGTGCTGTTAGCTCATGTTAGCTCAGTTTGTTAACTCATCTTAGCTCAGTCTTTGTTTAGCTGCTGTTAGCTCGTTGTTAGCTGCTGTTAGCTCATGTTAGCTCAGTCTGTTAGCTGCTGTTAGCTTATGTTTAGCTCAGTTTGTTAGCTGCGTTGTGAGCTCGTGTTTTGCTCAGTCTGTTAGCTGCTGTTAGCTCAGTTTGCTAGTGCTGTTAGCTCATGTTATCTAGTTCTGTTAGCTGTTGTTAGTCATGTAGCTCGTCTGTTAGCTGCTGTTAGCTCATGTTAGCTCGTTGTTAACTCATCTTAGCTCAGTCTGTTAGCTCTGTTAGCTCGAGTCTGTTAGCTGCTGTTAGCGCTGTTAGCTCAGTCTGTTAGCTGCTGTTAGCTCAGTCTGTTAGCTCCGTCTGTGTATTTATGATGACATCATAAATGTGTTGTAATGATGACGTGATGATCCGGGCCTGTGATTTACAGAGTTTATGATGGACATGAAGTAAACTGGTGACAGCTGTAGCTGCTGTGCATTGTTAGCTCAGTCTGTTGCTGCTGTTAGCTCAGTCTGTTGCTCAGTCTGTTAGCTGCTGTTAGCTCATGTTAGCTCAGTTTGTTAGCTGCTGTTAGCTCCTGTTAGCTCAGTTTGTTAACTCTCTTAGCTCAGTCTGTTAGCTGCTTTAGCTCAGTCTGTTTAGCTGCTGTCTCATGTTAGCTCGTTGTTAGCTGCTGTTAGCTCATGTTAGCTCAGTTTGTTAGCTGCTGTTAGCTCATGTTAGCTCGTTGTTAACTCATCTTAGCTGTGTTAGCTGCTGTTAGTAGCTCCGTCGTAGGTTAGCTGCTGTTAGATCATGTTAGCTCAGTCGTGTAGATGCTGTTTTTAGCTCATCTTTAGCTCAGTTGTTGTGCGGTTTAGCTCAGTCTTGTTGTAGTCGTCTGTTGCTTGCTGTTAGCTCATTTGACGTGCTGTAGCCTATGTTTAGCTCTAGTTCTGTTAGCTGCTGTTAGCTCCTGTTTTACGTCAGTCTGTTAGCTGCTGTTAGCTCTGTTAGCGTCAGTTTGTTAACTCATCTTAGCTGCTCAGTCTGTTAGACTGCTGTTAGCTCAGTCTGTTAGCTGCTGTTAGCGCTGTTAGCTCCGTCTGTTAGCTGCTGTTAGCTAGTCGTTAGCTCGTACTGATAGTGCGTTAGTCATGTTTAGCTCTGTTGTGTGTTAGCTCAGTTTACCCGGGTTACCCGTCGCTCTGAGCTCACCGCCAAGCTGACGACTGAGTGTTTGTGCCAACAGGCGTTATGGCTACCCCGGAAGAGAAGAGAGGTAACACAGGTCAGCAGCTTCTATGGACTGATGGCAGAGGGGAGAGCGTGAGAAGAGGACGCTGACGAGGAAGCTAAGAAGAGAAAAGGAGAGAGAAGCTCCTGACTCATTTTAAACCTCTTTTCTTATAATGTGGATCAATGACCTTCTACACCTCTTGGTATTAGGAAGATTTGTTACTCTACGGACGTTTTAAAACATTCTTTCTTAGTTATATAGAGAACTGGATGTCGCATATTGGTTGTTTAATATGCTGTCCTGTATTGTGTATATCTGCGACCCCCTAGGACTGCTTCTGTATTGGACTATCTAATTTTTTTTTTTGTTATGTATTTATTTCTTTTATTTTAATTTGTTTATATCATTCGTATATGTACTTTTGATATGTACAGCTTACAAGCTCCTCAATATGAATTGTCACATGATACAGTGATATTGTTGCAGGGATGGGCTGGTTGGAGCGAGGGGGGGGGTGATGTTTATATTTGTATTATAAGTTTCTTTATTGTGTACACTATGTCTGTTTGTATAAACATCAATAAAAAACTCTCCTCTTTGGCTTTGACACCATGTAGAGTGTTGATTTTATGTGTATACGTGCATATTTTTTATTTTTTATCTTGTGCGGGCAGTTGCTTTTTATTTTTTATTGTTTTTTATCTTTCCATTGTCTACTTTTGTGTTATTTATGTGTTTCTCTCGTTGTGCAGCACTTTTGTGTTTGCTAAATAAAACATCTGCTTCTATATAATAAGTGGAACTGCGACGAGACGTGATGCTGTTATTGACTCGTGTCTCGACTTCATCCTCCATGTTGTTTCA
>NC_040032.1:8834915-8856806 GCF_000972845.2 Larimichthys crocea
TGAGGGTAGTGTGTGGACTGAACCTGGATCGTATCGCCTCTGTCTGTGCCTCACTCCATCCTTCTGCTGGACTTCAAACCTGCCCGGGCTCCTCACGTCATCTCCTGCTCTTCCTCCTCTCGCTCCTTCCAGCTGGCTCGCCGTGCAGGAGTCAAAGACCTCAGAGCGTCTCTGGAGGTTCAGCATTTGTGACTCGTGGAGCTTCACATGCATGGCCACTTCCCTCCTTCTCGCTTCTGTTGAATCGTTTCTTGAACGTTATGCTGGAGTTGTGTGCCGCTGCTCCAACGTTTCCTCATGCATGTGTGTGTGATTAAAGGGTGTTTTTCTCTGAGTGTACAGGGTGTTAAACATATTATATACACATAAATATATATATTTAATATTACATTACTACAGCAGCAGTGACTACACGAGTTTGGGGTACGTACAAACTGTAAATCAAGTGCTGTGCCTCAGTGATTGTGAATGTACATTGTACTTTTCCAAGAGAGAAACAGAAGAAACAGAGCTCCTCCTCAGAAACCTAACGCTTGGCAATAATGAACTAGAACTGTAAATTACAGAGGAACGATGAGAATAGTTGTCTATTTTTGTATGCATGCCGTCCAACCTGATGTTTGTAAAACGGTTTTGTATTTCTGAGTGTGTTTGGTCGCTCTCTGGCCCCGCCCGCCCCACCTGGCCCCGCCCACCCCGCCCGCCAACCACGCTGGTTTTTAAGACTTATTTTAAATTTGCCGCGAAAAGTTTCAGTTTTTGAAGTGTTCAGAAAAAGAGGAATAACTTGTATTTATTATTAAGTGTTTAATGTACAAGCATGCTTTGTATGACTAAACACACGTTACCATGCCAGTGGAGTCTGACTCACGTCGCACACGTGTGCCACATTGTAGCTACATGACTTTTTTATTGAATAAAGTACGGCATGGGCACACAGACGAGACGTGGCTCACTGTTTTCTTTCATGATCACATCTGAGGTGATTATTTTTAGGGATAATAATATGAAATATCATGTTTAAGCAGCCTCAGGCTCTCCGTCTGAACGATGTGCTAATTAAGATTACACGACTCTGCAGTGTGAGTGGATACACAGATATCGAACACGATGCAGACTGCAGTGAGGTCAGGTTCACCGGATACAAAGTAACGAGCTTTAGGCCTCAAATCCGTTTGTTACGTCACCGCCTTCGAGACTAAAACAGCTAATCCAGCCAAGACGAGCAGCTCTGGATCTGAGAAGAAGCAGACTGTTTTTCTGTGTGTCTGGATCACAGCAGTGAATGTTTGGGTTCTGTTCTGCTGCGTCATGCTCTCCATGGATTCAGGACCTTTGTTCTGTTTTTGTAAGAAAGACAAATCTGATTATTACAAAAGTCTCTGAATGTTCTTGCACTTTAAGGTTTATTGCACAGTGATACCAGAGAGCTGTGCAGGTCTCAGTCCTTTAGGGGGGCAGTGATCTGTGAGTTCAGTCCTGCAGGAGAGACGTGAGGAGGGGGTAAAGCGTACCACCATACCGACCCTGTGTTTCTTTGGCATCAGATCCATACCAGTTTTCTAGTATCACTCGTCTCTGGATGTCGTCCTCCAGGCAGCGTTTATGTAACATGTTCTGGATCTGTCAGTAATGTTTGGATCTTCAGTACATGTTCTGGATCTGTCAGTACATGTTCTGGATCTGTCAGTACATGTTCTGGATCTGTCAGTACATGTTCAGTAAATCAGGCAGCTCGTGCTCCCAGTTAGGTGGCAGCTGAAACTCGGTGTCCTGAAACATAAAGAGCTCAAACTGAAGGTGATATAGAACATGATGATCCCATGATGGCACCACGGGTCACACTCAGGTTTTTACACTTTATTATTCTAATTTGAAATGTTTCTCCTGCAGCTCATCGGTCAGACATGAAGCAGAATAAAATAAATATCGATGACAGTGTTTGGTCACATGTTCTTCAGGTTTGTTGTGTGTTGTTTCCAGATCTCTCTCATTATGCAACACTTGTAATTGCTGCTTCCAAAGGGACGTTCAGCACTGACCGCTAATGAGTGTGTTTATCCGTTTAACTGCTGCGTGGTCTTCCTCATTAAACAGTGATGAAGATTCAAAACGACTTTCTGTTGTTTCAAACTGAATTTATTCACAGAGTCAGAATGAACTTGTTTTATTTCAGCGTTCACGTTCATCAGCTCCTCGTCTGTTACAGACCATGGGGAGGTCGTCCCAACACAAACATGTCTGATAACAAACTTCTTCTTCTGTTTTCAACTCATTCTTCAGTTTCTCATCTACGGCGAGCAGCTGGGCTCATTTTGACCTTTGTCCTGTCTTACACGTGTCCCAAACTGAAGTCAATAAAAATGACGAGATGATCGAACCTGAGACACCTCAGAGAGAAATGAACTAACATGGCAGCACAAGATAAACCCTGATCAGGCCACGTCCAAGAGATGCTGAGCTGAGCTGAGCAGCTTGTTTAAATATTTGCAGTTTATTTTACGATATCTGAATTATTACCCTCCCCTCCCTGCTGTGTTGGCTTGTCTGACAGGTTTAGTATAAACTGTCATTTGCAGTGAACTGTGAAATCTGCAGGACTGAACTTTATCTTTTATTAACACGTGCAGACGTCACAGAGAGCTGCTGTTCATCTGCTGAGGCCTTTTTCACCTGCAGCTCTCTCACTGTCGACTTCACCCATTCCTCATGCTTCAAGTCCAGAAGCACCAATTCTAATTCTGTATCTTTCATAATATCATTTCATCATCTTTATATCAAATATTGTTTGTTCCTTTAAGTGTTTTGACAGCAGTCTTTACCTTTATCCACATGTCATATATGAATCTGAGTAAGAACTGGATTTCATAAATGATCGAACTCTTTCATCGTTTATTTGATCGTGCACGTGCTGCATGTGTTGACTTTCACGTTTGGGGTTTGCACGCTTCCTTGTTGCTTCATTCATTTTTCTATAAAGTCATCAATGTTCAGCTTCAGTGCAGAAGCTTCCCCTTCACTTTGTTAAAGTCAGACTGTTAAACTTCCTGTCAGCTGTTTTCATTTCATTTTAGATAATGCAACAAGCTGTAAAAGTTCCTGAGTTTAAATATTGATATGACACCATGACACAGAGCTCAATCAGTGATTATAAATCATGTTCAGAGTGATTATGAAACACACACACACACTCATGCATTTCTTCATGTGTCGGCTTTAATGATCAGAAAACAAACAACAAATTACAAGGAGATGTTTTGAATGAAATCATGATGATGGATTTCTCTGTGAGGTCTGTCGCATCATTTTCATTTTCAACTCTCCGTCTCTAAAAATATTATAATGTTGAACTGTATGGAAGTGAAAAGTGCCGAGATGTTCCACAGAGAGACACAGCATGTCTGTAACTGAACAAACAGAACATTCAGATATCTGCAAACACACAGAACTAAGTCAGGTCACAGAGTGTCCCTGCACAGAAAGGATCAGATATTTTTCACGTCTGTCATAAAAATGTAATCACATATAAAATAGACTCTAGAAATCTGAAGACTCAAAGGCAGGGAAAGAAACAGGAGAGCCAGAGGAGTCAGCACTTCACTTTAAAGAGCATTTCTATGAACAGAGATTATGTTTCAGCACATTCACAGTTTAAATACATTCCTCTGTGATCAGAAAGAGAGCGTTGGTTACGCTGCGATCACTGCCCTCGCTGACTTCGTGGGCAGGATCCTGTGTTTGATGAACAGTTTCAGGACATGAACTCTGATTAGATGAGTGCCGAGCCCGTACACGACGGGGTTAGTGAGCGACGGCATAATGATAAAGTATAAAGACAAGAAGATCCGAGCCTCTGCAGCCACGTGACTCATGTCGAAGCGACTTTGGAAGATTTCAAACAAGGAGCCGATGGTGTAGTTGAGCAGAGATAATAAATGTGGGAAACATGTTTTCAGAGTGTTACGCTTGGACTCTCTCGATAACTTGGAACAAACTCTGGAGATTTGTGCATAAGAGAAGACGATCATGAGCAGCTGAGGCCCGATAAAGATCAGAACAAGAAAGAGTCCCGCGATGCTGATGTAGGACGCGACGGAGCAGGCGTTCTTCACCAGCTCCATGTTCACACAGTAAAGCTTCGGGATGACTCTGCCACACATGCTCAGCTGCAAGGTCAGCGAGTAATAACCTCCAAACAGAATGATCGGGTACAGAGCGGCTAACGCAATGAGCTTCTGTATCTTTGAGCTGGACATGATGCTGTGGTAATGCAGCGGGTAACATATGGCAACATATCTGTCATATCCCATCACAGCTAAAATACAAAACTCAGCACAGGCAAACGTGTGGAGGAAGTACACCTGAGCCATGCACCACTGCACGGGGACCTCATAGGTGTCAGACAGCAGGATGGCCATGGTGGCCGGGAACAGCGCCGTGCTGCCGTAGATCTCGTTGATGGATAACACACAGGTGAACACGTTCATGGGCTGGTGCAGCTCTTTGTTCTGGTGTATGATGCTGATGAGCAGAGAGTTCAGCGTGATGCTGCTGAGATACAGCAGCAGGAACACGGTGAACACCGCCTGTTTGTGCTGCTCCAAGGCGGCGTAGGCCGTCATGGTGAACGTCAGCGTGGTCGTGTTGTCCATGTGTCAGTGCTGGAAGACAGATTATATGAGACTGTCTCAATAAACCACACACATGAAGTGATCGTCAAACTGTCACACACACACACCTGTCCACAGTTACCTGTGCTCCCCCTCCTCCTCCTCCTCCTCCTCAGCCTCTCTGGCCTTTTTAACATCAGCTTCTGTTTTTTCTCCTCCCTCCTAAACAAGCGATGCTCCTGATTGTTAGTGAGGACGAGACCAAACAAATCCCTGAATGTGTCACACGTGTCATATTTTCAATGGTGACATCAACTCTTCTGAGTGTGTGTGTGTGTGTGTGTTCGCTCAGTAGAATTTATCAGTTTGCAAAGTTTCTCTTTTCTTTTCTCTTTTCTCCTTTTTCTGTATTTTGTTTTTCCATATTCAAAGCTCATTCTGCAGTACAACATCCATAATATCAGAATACATGCAGGCGATGTTATAAAAATTAGGATTGTACTGGGCTGCAGATGTTTTAACCTTATTAGGGAGTGTGTGTGTGTGTGTGTGTGTATTTTTGTCTTTACATATCTCGTGTACTTCCCTTATCTGCCAGGGAAAGGTAATTCAAAAATGTTCAAGGACAAGAGAGACAGGTTAAGGGAAGTGTCATTTTGGACAAGAAACATAAAGCTCATTACTAATTGTGTGCTGCACTGTTAAACGCTCCTTCTTGTACAAGAATATTAAATTCATCTTAAACTTTGATACTCTGAATCCAGTCAAGGTTCTTCTTAAAAAATCCTCATAACAGGCGAGTTACAGCATGATCCTCTTGTTTCCAAAGAAAACACATGTTTTCCAATTCTTCATAAAGAATAATCCAGCATTAATACATCCTTATTCAGTCAATGAACTGAGCTAACATTTAGTTCACCACTACTGAAAATAATACATGACATATGAAACATACAGGCCCTCACATGTTCCCCGTCGGTTCATGATGAAGCTGAAGACCTGCCAGGTTTAACACTTTACCTGCAGCATGCATACCTCTCTATAACTGTAACAGCCAGTTTATTTACACATGGAACAAAATGAAACGACGACACGGTCGGTGACTTTACATTTTATCTACGGACACACAAACACTTCATGTTCATGTTTCATGTGCTCGTAATAAGTGCTAGTTTACAGGTGATAAGGCCTCATGAGATGTTTATTAATATTCATTATTATTAAAGGAAAAACAAAGATCTGTCTTAAAGTGTCTTAAAGGATTTTATATTTATGTTTGATTTGTATTTTATCAGCCATGACCTGAGCTGAGCTGTTTGTAAATGAGTAACAAAGTAAAAATATTAATAAAGTAATAACAAATGTTTTTAACGATGACATCATAAGTAAGTTTGTAATGATGACGTGATGATCCGGGGCCTGTGATTTACAGAGTTTATGATGGACAGTGAAGTAAACTGCTGACAGCTGTAGCTGCTGTTAGCTCATGTTAGCTCAGTCTGTTAGCTGCTGTTAGCTCATGTTAGCTCAGTCTGTTAGCTGCTGTTAGCTCAGTCTGTTAGCTGCTGTTAGCTCATGTTAGCTCAGTCTGTTAGCTGCTGTTAGCTCATGTTAGCTCAGTCTGTTAGCTGCTGTTAGCTCATGTTAGCTCAGTTTTTTAGCTGCTGTTAGCTCATGTTAGCTCAGTTTGTTAACTCATCTTAGCTCATGTTAGCTCATGTACTCAGTCTGTAGCTGCTGTTAGCTCATGTTAGCTCAGTTTTGTTAGCTGCTGTTAGCTCGTGTTTGCCAGTCTGTACTGCTGTTAGCTCAGTTTGCTAGTGCTGGTTAGCTCATGTGTAGCTCAGTCTGGTTAGCTGCGGTTAGTCATGTTTAGCTCAGTCTGTTGACTTGCTGTTAGCTCATGTGAGCCAGTTGTGTTAACTCATCTAGTTCAGTCTGTTAGCTGCTGTTAGCTCAGTCTGTTAGGCTGCTGTTAGCTGCATGTTAGCTCAGTCTGTTACTGCTGTTAGCTCAGTCTGTTAGCTCAGTCTGATAGTTTTAATGATGAACATCATAAATGTGTTTGTTATGAATGACGTGATGATCCGGGCCCTGGGATTTACAGAGTTTATGATGGACAGTGAAGTAAACTGCTGACAGCTGTAGCTGCTGTTTAGCTCATGTTAGCTCAGTCCTGTTAGTCTGCTGTTAGCTCAGTCTGTTAGCTCAGTCGTTTAGCTTGCTTTTAGCTCATGTTTAGCTCAGTTTGTTAGCGCTGTTAGCTCATGTTAGCTCAGTTACCTCTTAGCTAGTCTGTTAGCTGCTGTTAGCTCAGTCTGTTTAGCTGCTGTTACTCATGTTAGCTCAGTTTGTTAGCTGCTGTTAGCTCATGTTAGCTCAGTTTGTTAGCTGCTGTTAGCTCATGTTAGCTCAGTTTGTTAACTCATCTTAGCTCAGTCTGTTAGCTGCTGTTAGCTCAGTCTGTTAGCTGCTGTTAGCTCATGTTAGCTCAGTCTGTTAGCTGCTGTTAGCTCATGTTAGCTCAGTTTGTTAGCTGCTGTTAGCTCGTTTAGCTCGTCTGTTAGCTGCTGTTAGCTCAGTTTGTTAGCTGCTGTTAGCTCATGTAGCAGTCTGTTAGCTGCTGTTAGCTCATGTAGCTCAGTCTGTTAGCTGCGTAGCTCATGTTAGCTCAGTTTGTTAACTCTCTTAGCTCATCTGTTAGTCTGTTAGCTCAGTCTGTAGCTGCTGTTAGCCATGTAGCTCTCGTTAGCTGCTGTTGCTCAGTCTGTTAGCTCAGTCATGTTAGCTGCTGTTAGCTCATGTTAGCTCTCTGTTAGCTGTGTTAGCTCAGTTCGTCGCTCTGAGCTCACCAAGCTGACGAACTGAGTGTTTGTCCAACAGGCGTTATGGACACCAGGAAGAAGAAGAGGAGGTAACCAGGCTCAGCAGCTTCTATGGACATGATGGCAAGGAGAAGAGAGTGAAGAGGCGCTGACGGGGAGAAGCTAAGAAGAGAAAAGGGAGAGACAGGCTCCTGACTCATTTTAAAACCTCTTCTCTCTTATAAAATGGGGATCATGACTCACACCTCTTGGTATTAGAGAAGATTTTGTTACTCACAAGAGGACGTATAAAACATTCTTTCTTAAGTTATATAGAGAAACTGGATGTCGCTATATTGGTGTTTTATAATGACTGGTGTCCTGTATTGTGTATAATCTGCGACCCATAAGGCTGCTTCTGATTCATGTGATCGGGACTGCTCCTGATTACATATAAAATTTTTAACTTTAATTTATGTATTTATTTCTTTTTATTTTAATTTTTTTAAATACATTTTCGTATATGTACTTTTGATATGTACAAGCTTACAAGCTCAATCAGTATTTAATTGTCACATGGTACAGTGACATTGTTGCAGGGATGGGGCTCTGTTGGCGCGAGGGGGGGTGATGTTTATATTTGTATTATTAAGTTTCTGTATCTATGTACACTATGTCTGTTTGTATAAACATCAATAAAAAAACTCTCCTCTTTGGCTTTGACACCATGTGGAGTGTTGATTTTATGTGTATACGTGCATATTTTTATTTTTTTATCTTGTGCGGGCAGTGCCTTTTATTTATTTTATTGTTTTTTATCTTTCCATTGTCTACTTTGTGTTATTTATTGTGTTTCTCTCGTTGTGCAGCACTTTGTGTTTGCTAAAAATCGTGCTCTATAAATAAAGTGGACTGAGACGAGACGTGATGCTGTTACTGACTCGTGTCTCAGCTTCATCCTAATTTGTTCAAAAAGTTTCAATTTCTTCTGGATTTGAAACTTTCCTGTGTGACTTCAGTTCATCAACACGCAGTGTTAGTTTAACCAACAGGAGCTGATTACATCCGTTCGTTAGAGCAAAGGTGTTTTCATCGATGATGCAACTCGTTAGCACGCTGAACACACTCATTAGAGGCCATTAGTCCACTCGTGTCCAATTCCTCCAGAAAGCAATTAGCCCGGCCTCAGGTGAGACCTCTTTGGACGGCACCTGGAGGATCGAGGAACAAACAGGGATGATTCCCCCTCAGAGAACCATGATGAAACTGTCTGAGGGGTCGTGACCTCTGAGCCAGATCAGCATGGAACATGTTGCTGCCTCAGTGGGAGGACATGAGATTTAAAAAATAACAATCTGATTTAAATTCAGTTTAAACATTTAAGTTATCCCATGTAGAGCAGGTCCAAACCTCGTCATCACGGATGTGGGCCGGCTGTCTTTTAAAGAGCCGAGTCGGCCTTGTGATGTTACCAGGACCAATGATTACCAAATGGAGAGCGGAGCAGCACCTGGACCTTCAGGCAGGTGTAGTTCACCCTCAAAACTCAGGTTAGAGCATGCTACAGTTTGACCAGGTCCTCCTGCACAAACATCATTCATAATCACATTTACTCCAACACTGGTGGCTCCAGGAGGCTGTGTGTCCGAACCTGAACCTGAACCTGAACCTGAACCTGAGCTGGGCTGGGCTGGGCTGGGCTGGGCTGGGCTGGGCTGGGCCTGCCATCCTCTCACACCTCTGTGTTTAATCTGGGCTGAATGTGTGTGCACAGTGATGAGGACAAACATCCATCAGCGTCTCAATGAAAACACTTTGAGTCAGTCTCCACGTCGTCCTCTGACGGGCTTCTTCTTCTTCTTCTTCTTCTTCTTCTTCTTCTTCTTCTTCTTCAATGAGAAAACGACAGCCATGTGACAGTCACACTAGGTCAGATTTTTCACCCGTTGAAGCTCAGACTGATTATCAGATGAGTCATTTTGAACCTTCAGTAATTTGATAACGTGGTGTTGATTTATTCTTTCTGGGTGAAGTTCATCTGCTGACTGTGATCTTTATAAAATAGAAGATCTGTGATCGTTTATGAGTCTTTTCTATGTGTGTGTGTGTGTGTGTGTGTGTGTGTGTGTGTGTGTGTGTGTGTGTGTGTGTGCTGACAGTTAAGGATGTGCATGTGTTTTAAATCAAGTGAAAAACAACAAGCAGCTTCTCGTCTCATGACAACACTTAAGTCACGAGCTGGGCACAACGATGTAGGTTTCCTAAATGTGATTAAGAGGAGCATGTTCTCTTTAGGATGCCTGTAATTCCATCATATAAAACCCAGGGAGCAGTTTGCTGCTTCATATTATCTTCACTCCTCCCCTCGGACCAAAATACAAACACAGCCGGGCCTGATTCTCATTTTGGAGCGACGGCATCGAGACGAAACGATGGCTTGTTACCGTGTGGTTGTTCTGGCACTCTTGGTCGTCCTGCTGTTCAACGGTAAGTCTTCATATCTGCATGTTTCCTCTAAATAACAGACTTGACATTAAACAGAGATGTGACGTCTTCACAGTCGTGGAGAATGAGGCTGCATCCTTCCCCTGGTCCTGCCCCAGCCTGAGTGGAGTGTGTAGAAAGGTTTGCCTCCCAACAGAACTCTTCTTTGGACCTCTGGGCTGTGGAAAAGGCTTCCTGTGAGTTTGAAAACGCAGCATGTGGAGATAATGTGTAAAATTATTCATGAATTAAACATAAAACTTTCTGTTTGTTTGCAGGTGCTGCGTGTCTCATTTCCTATGAGAGCTGAGTGAACGTCTGGTTCAGACTTGTTGAAGATATTATCATATTTAGACCTTTAACCTGATGCAACACGATGAACTTTGGACTGTTAAATTAACTCGTTGTAATTTGTTTTTGAACTTTGGACTGTTAAATTAACTCGTTGTAATTTGTTTTGATGATTCTAGAGATGAAATGTTTGAAATGCAGTAAAAACACATTACGTTCAACTTCCTGTCTCTGTTTGTTTTTTGTAAATTGAACTTTCCATTCGTTCTTTAGTCTGATTTGGTTTTTATGGGAGAAAGAATTTCAGGTGCTTAAAGGAGAAATATGTGGAGAGCCAGAGCTGACATTACACTACAAAGAACCAGTGTTTGGACCTCTGGATTCACAGAATTTAACATTATTAACCCAAAAATATTTAACAATTAAATCTGACTGAGCCTCTCGGCTGCAGCCCTGATGACGGACGGTTATGGAAAATGGATGACTGAGTGAATTTCACTTTGAAATCTATTTATTTTATTTTATATTTCATTTATTGTGCATCACTAATATTGAGAGATATATTGTATCAAAAATCATCAATTCATTTTGTTTGTCCGCAGTAGATCTGTAGATGCATCATGTTTATTCTGTCATCAGTGAAGACATGGACACACGTCATGTCATGTCAGGGTTTATTTATTCAAACTTTATTCAGGACATTCAAAGGATGGAAGGTCCAGAGCACACGAGACAAAAGAGATCAAATACAGTAGATATCACTCAGCTCAGCTCTGGATTGTATCTCTATCTGTATATCAGATTTCATATTAATGCAGAACAGGTCGACACACCGACGTTACAAACATTTGTCTTAAGCTCTTTCCGTCGTCATCGGCCACATTCAGACTCTCCAACATGTTTGTGTGTCTGATGCCAGACTCACAGCACTGTCCGTCAGAGTCTGATAAATCATCTTTTATTATTAAGGCCAAGATATTTTCACTGCACACAGTAACAGATTAGAAAATTTCATATTTCTCATTTATTCTCATAATATTTCTCTTCTTTGCATCGTATTTGTGTCACACTCAGTTCCTTCAGTAACTGCTGTAGACAGAATGTTACCAAACCATCTGCAGACATGAGGTGATGGATTCACACATGATAAAACAGCAGTATGAAGTCCAGATACACTGTGGACAGCTCCTTCAGTCCTTGTTTTAAATGGCTGGGTAAGTGTGCAGCATAACCTGCTTCATACGGTGGCCCTGAAGTGCAAAACACAACAGCAAATTCAAAAACACAATAGCAAATCAAATAACACAACGGCAAATCAAATAACACAACAGCAAATTAAATAACATAACAAAACAGAAAAGGTAGGTACCCTCGGGCGACATGAATCATCGCTGAATGGACTGGTGGTCCATTGAACCGCATTGCATTCACTGGATAAAAATAAATAAAATTAGACACATTATAAGGAAAGGTGCCTCACTGGTCACTGCACTTCGGTAAAGTTGGAAAGGTACTGGCACTTCCGGGATCAATAACTCTTAAGTGAAACATTGTTAAAACTCAAAACACGCATATTTTCAACTGTAGTAAGACAGACAACAAGCTACAAGCTCGGAATTAGGAATATTAATCAATAACTTCAATATGATACAGTACTGCGGTAAAGCTATCTACACTTTAAAATCTAGTGCCCGACTACATGTTATTTGATTTGCTATTGTGTTTTTGAATTTGCTGTTGTGTTTTGCACTTCAGGGCCACCGTAGCTTCATGCTTCATTATGTTACATAATCCTTACATCATTTAGTGACAGCGATGTGACGCTGCCATCGTTATTTTTCTTGTCACTCCTGCAGTTTGGTTTCATAATCAAGTTTTACTGCCAATACTACATCCAATATATTGTGATCACTGTGTGTATTTTCAGTTTTTTGTCCACTTGAGGGCAGTGTTGAGGAGGTTGTGTCCTGATGGCTGCAGACTTTTGAGTCTCTCTTATTATTATTGTTGTCATTTTTACTATCATTGATCCTATTACAGACTATTTAAAAATCATCTGTGTGCATTAGAGTCATTGAAATCACTTGTGGGTTCATGAGCGTGCACTGTGCATGTAAAGAAAGGTGAAGCCTGCAGGGCGTTGTTTACTAGTGGTGTGTCGGTCGTGAACGTATCGTTCAATTTGAACTAATCTTTTATATGACTCGGGAGTGATGCGTATCCTCGCCACATGGCAGCTGCAGAAGCTCAGTCAGGACAGGAAACAGATGATTAGTTCACGACTCGACGATGTGTCCTCAAGTTTGAGTCTCTCGTTCATTTGTCACTTGACAGTTGCTCAGCCACAGGCCTGTGTGACGATTTTCAAAATAAAATACCCCATACAAACTGCTTGTTGTAGAAACAGACAAAAGAGAAACAAATGAAGTACGTAGCATATTTACTTATTTCCATAATTCCATTAAAAAGGTTAAACTTTCATAGATTAGATAGATTACATAGATTCAGGGCCAACAATTCAAACGATATCAAGTATTTATTTGTTTATTTTTACATAATTTGGGCCGTCAGCTCATAAAACCCACGAAAACAGAAATTCAAAAAATTAAATTTACTTCTCAGTTTCTGCAGAAAAAAAAGGAGAAAGAAATTAGGATCACATCAAACCAATTAAAATTTTTAATGCAATTATGGAAATAAGTAAACTTTTCTATGATATTCTAATTGTTTGGAAAGGGTCTGTAGAAGCACATTTAGAAACACATGCACCAAGAAAATGACCAAATCTTTAAACGAAGCTTGGCGGGATAAACGCGTCTGAAACGCGGAAACGGAGACGTGCCCGGTGGATTTCATGTCTCATGTCTCATTGCAATTGTTTTATATTTTATTTCATTCATACCTTGCAGTTATTATTTATATCATGGTCATGTACTTTTGTAATATTATTTATATTATGGTCACTACTCTTGCAATAATATTATTATTTATATCAGGGTCACTTTCTTTGCAGTATTTCTCACACTATGGTCACTTTACATTACAAAACTCTTTTTATATATCATGCCACTTTTATCCTCAGTCCGTTTGAAGGTTGATTGTTTTTCAAGTTTATTGTAGGTTATAGATATTTCAGTCTGTTTATTGTGGGTTTTTTTTCTTTTTCTACTTTTTCTAATTCTGAAGTGCATGCTACACTTTCCTCGCGTGCTGTAACTACATTTCTAGTCTAGTCTATTTTCGGGGTTAAGTGATCCGGTTCAGTAAAAAGACTCGAACTTCCCATCGCTCCTGTTTACCAGCTGCAGTTCGTGCTCGTGGCCGCTGGCGGCGCTGCGCGTCACTGCGCGTCACTGCGCAGCTGCGAATCACAACAGGAAGAAGGAGCAAACAAAGCTAGCAGCGAGCTAACACAACAACAGGACACCGAGGACAGAGGACAGAGTGTCTCCGGCTGAGGACAGAGTGTCCCCGTGTCTCCAGCTGAGGACAGAGTGTCCCCGTGTCTCCAGCTGAGGACAGAGTGTCTCCGTGTCTTCAGGTTCGTGTGTGAGACGATGAGCTCGGACAGTCTCCAGCGTCAGTGAGGTACGTTAGCCGTTAGCAGCGAGCTAACGTTAATCCTCCGTGTTTGTCAGCTCGAGTAACGAACCGTGACAGAGTAACGAACCGTGGCAGAGTAACGAACTGTGGAGAAAAGTAACGAGATACTTTAAAGAGTGTTTGATTAGTTTATTTAATTAAAAACAACAGTAAACACGGCGCTAATGTTAGCATGCTAACTGCAGACATCACGATTTATTTATTTATTTATTTTTCTCTGAGTCAGTAACTCAGATTATTATCAGAGGCGGAACTGCGTTGTAGGAACGTTGTGGGAACGTTGTGGGAATGTTGTGGGAACGTTCTCTTGGTAACGTTTGTCTTCAGGTGGAGAGCTAGCAGCGTTAGCATGTTAGCGCCGTGTTGAGCAGCTTCAACAACAACAAACTGTGCGCGTGCACTGTGTCTGCGCGTGCACTGTGTCTGCGCGTGCACGGCTCTATCATTAACTCACTAACTAAAGCAGGGGGTCCAAAGTACGGCCCGGGGCCCGGTCACAGGTCAGCTGCTTCATGTTTATAATGTTTATTAATGTCAGACTCTGTTTGTTTGTTTGTTTGTTTGTTTGTTTGTTTGTTTGTTGTTGACATGAAGCAGCTGCAGGTTTGACACGAAGAAGAAGAAACTTTATTAATCAACAGGGAAATTATTTTTTCACTCAGTTTGTTATTTACATGCACGTTTAACACACACACACACACACACACTCATAGACACACACACACACACACACACACACACACACTCATAGACACACACACACACACACACATGGACACACACTCTCACACACACACACACACACAGTACAAAGGCTCACTGCGGTAATGGGCAGCGCCCTGCAAACAGTCGGGAGGGTTCAGTGCTAAAGGAGGTGAACTGGAACCTCTCCAGCCAGTCCAGTAAATGGTACCAGTCCACCACCTTCCATATTTTGGGTCCATGCTGGACTTGAACCGGCCACCCTTTGGTTCCCAAGACAAGACCGAGCCCCCCAGTATCAGTTTAACGTGTTCATCAGTTTATGATGTGTCAGAAAGAAGAACTGATGTTTAGATTTTTAGATTTTTAGACCCTCTTTAAAAAAAGGTTTGGACACGGCTGAACTAAAGCAGAAACTGTCCACGTGAACGTCTCGTTAATTGTTGCATAAACGACCTGATCGTCAGCTCGTTGGTGTTGACCAGCTCTGAGGAATGTGATCAGATAAACACGTGGAGCCACAGAGAGTTCAGACAATCTGTTGATCTGCTCCACGCCCGGCTCTGAGGTTCATGCTTCATGTGCTCAGCTCCTCCTGTTATGATTGTGTTTGCATTACTGAACAAACACTCAGAGAAAAAGCTTCAGCAGCTTTGTGGAAAGAAGTCTGCAGAGTGTGAAGTAACGTTCACTGACTGAAGAGGACGACAGAGGATCGTCAGAGTTTGTTTAGAAGAAAATGAAACAGACGTTTGCTGCTAGAAGATAAAACCTGAAGATTTCATCGAGGATTGAACTGTGATCAGGATTTAACGGCGTGGTCTGTTGGATGGATTCCTCAGCTCACCTGTGGAGGCTGCAGTCAGAGTCAGAACAATGAGAGAACATTTAAACCCTCAGAGCTCGGCTCCTCTGCTCCATGCACATGCTGATGATCCCTGCAGAGCCGGTTCACACTTCTTTGTTTGCATATTCATGTGCACATTCACACCAGCAGTCTGCTGCTTTAAGTGTTAATGCTCGGCTGGAAGCTGCAGGATCCGCCTCAGCCTGACGCCGACGAGTCAAACACGCCATGAAGACTTCCTGTGTTTAAACACAGACCTCATGGTGATGATGTCATTTCCTGTTCACAGTTTATTGGATCTGTAAGCGCGTGATGATGGCCGACCTCGGCGTGCGGTGCGTCGTCCTCGCCGTGGTTCTTTGCAGCGTCCTGCTTCCCTCGCCGTCACACGGCTACATCTACGCTGTAAGTCGTCTTAAAGCTTCTCACATGATTCCTCAGATCCTCCTGATTGGACGACGGTGTCAGTTATTGTGTGTGTGTGTGTGTGTGTGTGTGTGTTGGCAGCATTACAGCAACATGACCACCATGCTGTTCGAGGACCTGCCCGCCTTGTTTGGCGCCCCGCTTCCTAAGGACGGACTGATGGTGAGAGCAGACGATTGCAGAACGGCGAGCGTTCAGGAGAGGTCGCCGTGCTTTATAATCACGTCTTGGTTTTCTCTGTGTGCAGGGAGTTCTGGTCCTGACCCGCCCGTTGAACGCCTGTTCACCGGTGGACCCTCCTCCTCCGCTGCCGCCGTCTTTCGACGCCAACACGACCAAGTTCATCGCTCTCATCAGACGCTACGATTGTAACTTCGATATAAAGGTCAGTGAAGTTTGAGTGACGTCCAGCACGTGTCCCCGTCCGCGAGGTGAGCCGGTCTAACGTGATGAACTGGTTTTCAGGTGCTCCACGCGCAGCAGGCTGGCTTCAGCGCGGCCATCGTTCACAACATGTATTCAGACACGCTGCTCAACATGAACTACAGCAACGGTGATTACTCGTCCGTAACATTCACAGTTTCACTCCAAAATCTAAAATGTACTAATGACTTTTGTTTTGTTTGGTCGTCACACAGACACGATCGCAGAGGAGATCGAGATCCCGTCTGTCTTCACCAGCTTCTACGCCTCCCAGATCCTCCGAAACTTCATAATTCCAGAACAAGGGTGAGTTCAGAAATCATTTCAGACGGAGAAACGCTGCTGCATGTTCTGGTGGCGGTGTCGGTGTCTGATGCTTCGTGTCTTTTCTGGCTCTGCAGAGCGTACGTCATCCTCAAACCAGAGTTCGCCTTTCCCATCTCGTACTACCTGATTCCCTTCACCGGAGTCGTCTGCATGATCATCCTCGTGATGTGCATCGTCTTCGTGAGTATGCGCACGATGCAGCAGAGTCATAGTGACCGTCGGGTCAGGATAGAGCGAGCTAGACACGTCTCTGTATGAAGTTTAAGTCCCGTCCACACACACTGGGTTTGATTCTGATCCTTTGGTCTGTTCATGTTCAGATCATACGCTGCGTTCAGTACAGGAAGAGGCTGAGGAAAAACCGCCTGTCCAAAGAACAGCTGAAGCGGATTCCGACTCACCGTTTCCGTAAAGGTAAAAAGTTTCACAGTGACCGTCATGACGAGTTTAAGAAGAGCTGCTTCTCGTGCTGAAGCGTTCCTCGTTAGTCGATAACGTTTCATGTTTCTCCTCCAGGTGACGACTATGACGTGTGTGCGATCTGTCTGGATGAGTATGAAGAGGGAGACAAGCTGCGAGTTTTACCGTGCTCACATGGTAACAGTTTCCTGTTGTTGTCGTGAATGAATCATTCATTCAGGTTTTCTTTGTCAGTCTTCTCTGAACTCTTCTTCTTCTCCTCAGCCTATCACTGTAAGTGTGTCGACCCGTGGCTCACGCAGACCAAGAAGACGTGTCCCGTGTGCAAACAGCGCGTCACTCGGAACAACCCGGAACACTCGGAGTCCGAGTCCGATGATGAAGCCGGAGGACGCGGGGAGGAAGAAGGGACGGAGGGTGAAGCGGACTCGGAGCGCACTCCTCTGCTCCGGCCCTCTAACCCGGGGTCCCCGTCCGGGAGCCCGGGCATCTACTCGGCCACCACCGTCACCACCGCCCAGTGCCTCGCCTCCCCCGCGCTCTGTGACTCACCCATACTGGGCTACGAAGGCTACCACTCCCCCCAGGAGGACACGGACTCAGAGAGCGATGACGCGGCCGAGGACGGGCACCACACTGACGACGACACGGCTCAGCTCATCGGGAGGGACAGCGTGCAGATCTGACGGCAGAGCTCCGAGTCTGGGTCTCACACTGTTCTCTGACAGCTGGTGGTTAGCGACACATTTCTCCTAACAGCGTTTTACCTGGTAACCACATGAGGTTCTACATGTTGGTGTCAAAGCACACGCAGCACTCGGATTGGACTTCTGTAAACACACACACACACACACACACACTCAGTCCGGTCCTGTGTTCGTCCGTAGACCTCCTTTTTTTTTTTTTTAAGCATGTTGTAATTCATAACTCGACCATGTCACGTGACCTAACCACTAGTGCTGCACAAGAACAGGCCACCTAAATGTCTGAATAATGTGTGTGTGTGTGTGTGTGTGTGTGTGAGTGTGAGAGAAGAACACGATGAGCTCTGTCGTGGATCTTTTAAAGAAAGGTCAGTTTGTCTTAATCTGGATTATTTTATATCTCCTTCCACCTTTAACTCAAACATTTTCTCAGCTCTCCGCTCACTCTTTATAAAATGTTCTTTGAAACGTGGCGTCCGGCTCAGATTCCACAGTAAGCGACACTACGATAGAGCTTCTACATCTCTGCTGCTCTGACACTGTGCGGTCAGTTTCAGCTTCATGCAGTTTGTCCAGAACAAACTTTATGAATAACAGAATCACACACAGGTTGAAAACATGTGGAATGGTGGAAGGTGTTTTTTATTTGGTTTTACTCTTCAGGAGAGACGGCGCTGCCTTACTTTGGCCTTGATGTACAGTTAGACGAAGGGACGGACTCGCACTCCTGTCGGTTAGAAGCTTCCTGAGCTCTGCTTCACTTTATGTAGTTTTTACGGTAATGAACAAAGAGACGGCGTGTTTCCACGCTCGGCGCTGACACGTCTGATTTGCACCTTTTTGCTCAGCGGCTGTACTTTGTAAAAAAGACCCGAGCGGTCCGTGCTGTCCGTTTCTACACCAAGCAGCACCAACAGAAACTTAAAGATGTTTCAGCCAAACTGTTTGACTGCTTCACGTTAAACTGTGTTCACGCCCATCCAACACCGGCACGGTGTGGAACGTCCTCGTGATGGAAATCTTTTTTTAAAATTTTATCTTTTTAAAGAACCTTGAAACTTCTCAGACAGAGGACCGAGCGTTCCCGTACACGCGACGGACACGGCGCAGAAACGTGTTGCAGTTTGATGTTGGACTAAAATCGATACATTCCATCTTTATATGTGACTGCTGATTGGTTCACACTTTAAAGGTCTGACGGGGCTCGTAGGCAATAGTCTGTGTCATGAACTAGAACGTCTGTTTTCCTTTTTACACTTTGCTTCACGTGTATTTTGTACTGTACTTTCTTTTTTTTGGGCTCTATGTCTCGATTTTAGAGACTGTTAACTGAAACGACTGGAAAAAATCTAAATATAATCCCCAGACGATTAATTTTTCCTAGTTTATCACATTGAAGTAATAAATGTACAGTGTCAAGTATAATTTCTGTGTACAGAGCAGGTTTAGGATGTCTGAAAAAAGAGGATTTAATGTGACATGTGGAAGATTAAATAATATTCAAATGGGAATCTGGTGTCACGCTTTGTTTTTTGTTTATTCAGAACTCTGTTATAACAATAATCCATCCACACACATTCATACAGAATGAGTGGACACAGGTCCAGACTCCACAGCTGACCTCCATCATGAACACCTCCATCATGAACACCTCCATCATGAACACCTCCTCTCACCTCCTGCATCAGCTCCTTCAGCTACACACTGCTCCTCCCAACAGCTGTCAGACTCTTCAACACCAGCATCATGACTTTCTTCTGTAGATGATTTATGAGTAATTTCATATCCACTGTGTACACGATCATTAAAGTCTGTCATATATTATTGTTAATTAGAGACTAATAAACAGAAATATATTAAAAATAAACGACATCAGAGCGTTTTACTGACTCGGTGCCATGATGGAGGACACACGTGTTTGTCACAGCTGGATCTGCTCTGACAGGAGCGATAACTTCCATGAAGTTTCAGGTGGTTTCATTAATAATAATTAAAATGACTAAGCTTCAGTTAAAGAACGCGTTCTGCTAATTAATTTATGATCTTTGATTCTTTGGCATGAGAACTAATTACCTCCGAGCAGAGGCACCCTGCTGAGTTCAGCCTCTTTAAGTTACACAATGACAGCTCACTGTCTGATACTGAATAATTCTGATTCATGGTGATGGTTCAACCATCGTTAAATAGAGTTGGTCTGTTCTGTGAAATCAGCTGCTAAAGCTTTACATTATTAGTTCTGTCATGTAATTGATAGCCCTTTAAGAATTCGCCTTTCTTTGGATGTAACTCTGATTCATTAAGACTTCCTTTCAGTCGTCCCTAACGAGCTCCGTGTCTTTTCACTTTCTCCATCTCGTCGAGGTTTTTAATGACGCCGCCTGCTGCTGAGAAGAAAAGATAATTCATATTTCAGCTGGATTAAATCTGAATAAAGTCACAGGTACGTCTGTACGTCTGTTTCTTTAGGTCTGTTCCATGTGAGCGCAGAAATAAGCATTGTGGCATGTGAACATGGGTTATGACGTGAAATCACATGAATGAATCCATAAAGCAAAAAGAAGCCTGAGAGAAGTTGGCGTGCTGCGTATTAAGACCTTCATATTGAAACTTTCTCTGGATTTTAATCAGTATCTGAAAAGATGTCCGGATCGCTGCAGCCGTACTCGTCCTTCTTGCTGCTCTTGGCTGCGTCTTTATTTCTGCTGCTGGATTCAAGAGTAACTCCTCAAGACAACGACGAGGTACAGAGCACATTTAGACTTTATTCATGTTTGTCATGTTTGGAAGAGTTGGAATAATCTGCATTACTTCAATCACCAGATTCAGTGTTTGCATGCCACCTTTCATCCAGGAGTCTCATTTTACAGCATTTGAGTTAGTTACTCATCAAACTCACCAAAGTGTTTTTATTACCAACATTAATAATGATGTTTTCAGGGGTTTCTGGATGGTCCTCACCCACGGCTCCTCATCCCCGGTCCTTTGGAGCCCGATGGTGGACCAGGACGACACTTTGCATTTGGATCCATCGACAGCAGCACCTTCCCACAACAAGTGGAGGACGGAGAGCAGGCGACTCAAGTGTGGCCACGAGCGATCCTGGACTATATGAAGCAGCAGCTGAGGTTCAGAGGAAGGACGAAGAAAAGCGTGAAGAAAGGATGTACTTAGCACTTTATTGGATGGAGAGTGTAAGAGTTCAATCTAATAAATTATTGCTTGGATACTAAACTCTTTCACTGTGACTTTATTTTACACTCACTGCTGTTAAAGTCAGTCTGGAGATGTGAATGTTACTGTGCAGAGACCTGCAGGGCTTCAAATGTAAGAGGTGATCGACACATGAATCTATTTTTCAGTGTTTATCTGTTACTATAACTTCACTGCAGCTCAGCAGAGAGACGCCGTCTGTGGATTTATATACTAAAGAGAGAAACTCTGGAAACTTTGCTGAAGTCTCAGATTAGAACAAAGATTTACACTGAAACAGCTTTAAAGGGAATCTCTTCATCTCCTCATGAACAATACAAGGTCTTCTACACTTCATCCTCCTTCACACAAAAATAAATACAACATCCAAATACCAACAAAATAATAACATACATTTCTTGGCAGTAGGCAAGTAGTTAGGGTTAGGGTTGGCTCTCTTTAAATACAGTTCTCTCAGTCATATTTCTCCTGTACATTATGCTCCCATAACTTATTTGTATATAATCTGCCCACATAATTATCTGTACATACTCTGCACATAGCTATACACACCTTACACCTTTGCACTACTGTAAACACTGCAGTTATCTGTATCTATTGCACTTTTCTATCTGCACTTCTGATTAGATGCTAAACTGCATTCCGTTGCCTTGTATTTATACATGTGTAATGACAATAAAGTTTAATCTAATCTAATCTAATTTGCTGCAGCTGTAATGACTCCCACACACTGTTCACACTCACAGAACTTAGTGAACTGAGTGTAACCACGTCAGGTTGCACGGTTCAGTTCATGAGTTTAATGAACATCTGCAATATTTCAGTTTGACAGAATAATGCAGCCATAAATAATAATAACAACAACAACAACAACAACAACAACAACAACAATAATAATAATAATAATAATAAGTCTTTAAAATGTTCCCTCAGTGTAAACATATAAAAAAAATGATTATAATGAATCATACAAATATTGTAAATCATATACAGCAGGGGTCCGTGACCCCTGGGGGTTTTTAAAAAAAAATTTAAAACGA
>NC_040032.1:8856816-8858790 GCF_000972845.2 Larimichthys crocea
TAAGTCTTTAAAATGTTTCCTCAGTGTAAACAAATAAAAAAATGATTATAATGAATCATACAAATATTGTAAATCATATACAGCAGGGGTCTAAAACCAGGGGTCCGTGACCCCGAGGGGTTTTTAAATTTTTTTTTTAAATGATACTGAGAAACTGAAAGCATGAATATGCAATAATCAGCTACTTTTGAAACAAACTATTTACAAAAAAAATGATCATTCCGTTATGCATCGATCATAAACACGTGTAGATTAACTCACTGTGTAAACAGTTCATGAGCGGAAATAACAGAAACAGAAAAGGCTTGACATTCTACATGTGGGGTCTCTGTTTGTGTCTCGACCTTGTAAGGGTCCTTGAAAACCTTGAAGCCTCCTGGTAACCTGGAAAAATGGTGAAGCTGCGATGCTCTCTTTTCACCAGTTGGTGGCGGTGACGCGTCGATGCGCTGTTGGTCTGACGCTGCAACAAAAAAAACTCCCGAAGAAGAAAAAGGAGCGGAAGCCGTGTGGAGATCAGCTGCGCGAGCCTCGAGGTATTTATGTTTGTTTACGTTTATTAACGTTTGTTTACGTCACCTGGACGGTAACCTGACGGTAACCTGACGGTAACCGGCCGCTCGCTCCGGTACAAAGTGTCGTAGTGTTTGTGTGACGTCACAGTGGCGCTAAACTAACGTTAGCTAAAGCTAGCAGCCATGCTAACATGAGCTAAGCTAACACACACACACACACACACACACACACACACACAGTGTCCTCAGTGTCTCTGTCTCTGTCTCTGTCTCTGTCTCTGTCTCAGATGGGAGACAGCGATGACGAGTACGACCGCAGGAGGAGAGACAAGTTCAGGCGGGAGAGGAGCGACTACGACCGGTCACGAGAGAGAGAGGAGCGGCGGAGAGACGACTGGAACGACCGGTAAGGAGGAGGAGGGGGGAGAAGGGAGAGGAGGAGGAGGAGAGAGGAGGTGTGCGGGGAGGAGAGGTTTTTGGTTTTCGGTTAGTCCCTTTATTAAACAATCCCAAAGAGAAACCAGGACAGTTCACATGATCAGTTCAGGTCAAAACCACAAAAAACCCTAAAAATCAGCTCCCACCTTCCCCCACAGACACAACACAACACAACACAACACAACACAACACAACACAACACAACACACCCCCAACAAAACATATGCAGGAGAGAAGGGGAGGTGTGCGGGAGAGAAGGAGAGGTGTGTGGGAGGGAGAGAAGGAGAGGAGTGTGGGGCGGAGAGAAGGAGAGGTGTGTGGGAAGGAGAGAAGGAGAGGAGTGCGGGAGAGAAGGAGAGTGTGTGTGTGGGAAGGAGAGAAGGAGAGGTGTGCGGGGGGAGAGAAGGAGAGGAGTGTGGGAGGGAGAGAAGGAGAGGTGTGCGGGGCGGAGAGAAGGAGAAGTGTGCGGGAGAGAAGGAGAGGTGTGCGGGTCGGAGAGAAGGAGAAGTGTGCGGGGCGGAGAGAAGGAGAAGTGTGCGGGGCGGAGAGAAGGAGAGGCGTGTGGGAAGGAGAGGTGTGTGGGAAGGAGAGAAGGAGAGGAGTGCGGGAGAGAAGGAGAGTGTGTGTGTGGGAAGGAGAGAAGGAGAGGTGTGCGGGGGGAGAGAAGGAGAGGAGTGTGGGAGGGAGAGAAGGAGAGGTGTGTGGGGCGGAGAGAAGGAGAGGTGTGTGGGAGAGAAGGAGAGGTGTGCGGGGCGGAGAGAAGGAGAGGTGTGCGGGGCGGAGAGAAGGAGAGGTGTGTGGGGAGGAGAGAAGGAGAGGTGTGTGGGGAGGAGAGAAGGAGAGGTGTGTGGGACTGAGAGAGGGAGAGGCGTGTGGGGAGGAGAGAAGGAGAGAGAGAAGGAGAGAAGGAGAGGCGTGTGGGAGAGAAGGAGAGGTGTGTGGGACTGAGAGAGGGAGAGGTGTGTGGGACTGAGAGAAGGAGAGGTGTGTGGGAAGGAGAGAAGGAGAGAGAGAAGGAGAG
>NC_040032.1:8858800-8869624 GCF_000972845.2 Larimichthys crocea
TTAATAAGTGTTTATAACTTGTACAAATACATTGCAGTTCATAAAAATAATAATAATAAAAAAAGGCAGCAATATCACGATAAAAACCAGAACTGTGATACTTTGTCGGGTATAGTATCGTGACAACTCTAATCACATCATCAACAACATTCACTGTCGCTTCATGACGTAGTCTAGTGTAAGAGCAGTCGTCTTCTCCTAACTCCTCATCTCCTCTCCTTCACATCTGTCCTTCGTTTTCCATCGAGGTCAAGGAGAAGTGGTTAGGAGCTCATTTTTTGACCGTACCCTCAGTGACGCTCTCTGAGAGCTGCAGCAGAGTTTGATGTTTCATTTCATTTCATCACGCAGGGAGTGGGACCGGGGCAGGGAGCGGCGCAGCCGCGGGGAGTACCGGGATTATGACCGAGGTCGTCGGGAGAGATTCACCCCGCCGAGGCACGACATGAGCCCGCAGCAGAAACGCATGAGGAGAGACTGGTGAGATGAGCAGCAGTGACGCTGAAGAAGTTTACAGCTGCTGTCTGCTGGTTCTGAAGCTCTTTACCTGTCTCTGTCAGGGATGACCACGGGGCAGACCCGTACCGTGGAGGATATGACCTGGGTTATGGTGGAGGAGGAGGTGGAGGAGGAGGAGGGCCCAGCTATGGCCCCCCGCAGCACTGGGGCCACCCTGACATGCACCTCATGCAGCCTCATCATGGCATCCCCATCCAGGCGAGGTAAGAGACAACACCACGGTGGAAACATCATGAAACTGCGTCCAGCTTTGCTGCCCCGTCCTAAACTCCTCTATCCTTCAGGCTCGGGAACATCCACGACATGGATCTGGGTCCACCTCCGCCCATCATGAAGAGCTTTAAGGAGTTCCTGCTGTCTCTGGATGATTCCGTGGACGAGACCGAGGCAGTCAAACGGTACAACGAGTACAAGATCGACTTTCGCCGGCAGCAGATGCAGGACTTCTTTCTGGCCCATAAAGACGAGGAGTGGTACGGTCTCAGCTGCCTTTACTACAGAAACAATGTCATGAATATTTAAATTAGAGAGCGTAGATATTGTTTACATTGAACTGTCATTTCTTCTGTCAGCTCCATCTTCACATTGTCATTATTTCAGACAGATTAGTTCTCGAACAGTCGAATGTGACGGCCTGGCCCTGTGCTGAGTGTCATTACAGATTATTTAACACTGAGATTATTTAATAATAATGTTTCACTCATGTACGAGGACCAGGCCCGCAGTCAGTTTGTTATTAATGACTTTGTTATAAAAGAAGAAAATCAACCCGAACTCGACCTGAACAAAGATCAGACATGACGCAGAGCTGCAGCGATTAGTCGATCAATTAATCTAATTAAGAATGATTTCTGATTTAAAGTTCACTTAAAGTCTTTCTGCTTTCTTTAACCCTCCGTTCACAGTGAACAGCTGATCGATTAACGGACTAAATGATCGTCAGATGAGTCGATAATGAAACTAAGCGTGTCTGTAGCTGCTGAATGTGACCGCTGTGAAACAATCAGGAAAGAACTTTTTATTTCTCTGATTAATAACAGCTTCATCAGACACTCTCAGTCTCAAAGACAGTCTCAGAGACTGACTCTGACACAGTCTCAGAGACTGACTCTGACACTGTCTCAGAGACATTTCAGGCTGTCTGTGGTGGTTTGACCGATCGGAGTCTCTGATTGGCTTACGGGACGTGATGTGGAGCTCCGGTTTCCCAAAAGCTGAATCTGGCTGAACTTCTCTCGGCGACGTTTTTTGCGTCAACCCCTGCGTTGCGGACTGAACGTGGCCTAATCGTTAGTTGCAGCTCTGTGCACTAATTAATCTCTGAATTCTCTGAACTGGTCCTTGGTGGTTCGGGTTGATTTTCTCATTTGAACTTGTCTTTCATGCCTGTATTATTACACTTACTTCGCAGGTATCATGCAAACTTGTTTGCTTGTTTTGACGTAACCATTTTCTCCCCTCCTTCATTCCCACGTTGACAACGTTTTTTTTTTTTTAATGAAGATGAGAAAAAGTGGGACTCATCAGCAAGAAATCGGTGTTAGACAGCGAGGGCCCGCACTGCGCACAATGCAGTTGCTCTTAGACGAACAGTGTGAGGGATCTTAGATAGACAGTCGAGTTTTCTGCGCGCCGAGATTTTTTTTTTTCTTGTTTTCGACGCGATTTTCCTTTTTAATATTCGGATCAAATCCCAAAACCGAATTTGTGTGTGTACAGACACAGCATTGGGGTGAAGTGGAGCACATTTTCACAGAAGAGACCCCTCTCTGTATTTATTTGTTAATAAACTGGCAGAACAAAAAGGTAACTGTAGTCCACTCAATGATCAACATTTCTACTGTCAAATTCTGAATAAGTGAATGCTTCATTTAATAATCTCTGTTTGTCTTTTCCATAATTCTTTGGTGAGTTAATCTCAGACTTTCTGACAGTGTGCAGTAGTCAGCTACAGTAACATGCAGAGAAATGACAGGAATCACTTTTATATGATGTCTGTAGATTCATTTGTTTGAAATATGCTAAACAGAACTTTATAATGTGTAAATGAATCTCCTGTATGTGCATCATGGATGTATAATTTGTATTTGTTCTCTAACTTTTGCATCCCGTTCATCCCAAACCCCCCTCCGTCATTCCCTCCCCACTTTTTTGTGGACCCCCAAAACTCTGGACGCAGGTTCAGGTCCAAGTATCACCCGGACGAGGCGAGCCGGCTGAAGTCGGAGGCCCAGAGCGCCCTGCACAACCGCCTGAACGTCTTCATGTTCCTGCTGGAGAACAGCTGGTTTGATAACGTCTCCCTGGACATCGAGCAGACGCCGGTCATCATCAAGGTTCTGGATGCAGGTGAGGCCTCCGATCTGTTTCGTCTGGACAGTACCTGAAGAAAAGGCGGTGTCACTCGTTGTTAAACTGTGTTTCCTCTCGCCGGTCTTCAGCTGTGATCAAGATGGAGGGAGGGACGGATCACGATCTTCGCATCCTGGACCTGCCGTCTGAGGAGGAGGAAGAGAGGGAGAAGTTGGCGTCCGCTTCAGGAGGCGCTGAACCTCCCAAGAGGGAAGACGTCAAAGCCGGGGACGGCGACCGCAAACCCTCAGTAGAGAAAGACAAAAACGAGAAGGTATGTTTGTTTCCTGTCAGCGTTCACCGGGAGGGGCAGATTTACTGGAGCTGTGCTGATGACGGTGAAATGTTTAACAGGAGGAGAGCGACGCCGCCGGCACAGAGCGAGCTGCTGCAGCCGAAGGCGAGGATGTCAAAGAGGAGGCAGAGAAGGAAGCTGCCAAAGAAGAAATGCCTGAACCCAAGAAGGTAAGCGCTGCTGCCATTATTCAAACTCAGCCGATTCAAACAGACTTCATCACTCTCGTTTTATTTTAATCAGCCGAGAAGAAAGAGGAAGCGCAGCGGAGACAGCGACGATGAAGGCAGCGCCTCGGAGAGCGACTCCGACTCTGATTCAGACTCTAATTCAAACTGCTCCGACAAACCTGTGAAGAAAGAAGAGGTGGAAGACAAGGACGAGGAGGAGGAGGAGGAGGGCGAAGGTGAGGAGTCGAATTCATAGCTTCAGATTTTTACCTTCAGACAGACTCTAAAGTGTCTTTGCTCTCTGTTCTAACCGTGAAGAGGAGAAACCAAAAGAAAACGCTGAAGAAGACAAGAAGGAGGAGAAGAAGCCGAAAGACGACTCTCCGAGGCCGAGGCCTCTCCACAGGACCTGCTCTCTGTTCATGAGGAGCATCGCTCCCTCCATCTCCAAGGCGGAGATCATCGCTGTGAGTTGAACGGTGGCAGCATTAACGGAGACGTCGGCTCACTCAGTCATTTGTGTCTTTGTTTGAACCCCACGTCTGTTTTTCCTCTCAGCTCTGTCGGAGATATCCTGGTTTCCTGCGTGTTTGCCTGTCTGACCCTCATCCAGAGCGCAGGTCGGTTTAACGCCTCCAGCAGCCTCTCAGTGTCTTCATCTGATTCATTTAAACACTGTATGAAGTGAGAGGACAGTAATGTTTAAATGAACTCTGCCTCTGCAGGTTCTTCAGACGTTGCTGGGTGACGTTTGACCGCAGCGTCAACATTAAAGAAGTGTGCTGGAACCTGCAGAACATCCGAGTGAGTGAGAACTGTCCAGTAAGACGTGATGTCGTCATGTTTGGAGCCATTTAAACTCAGTTTTCCTCTCCACCCTTCACAGCTGCGAGACTGTGAACTGGCGCCGGGCGTGAACAGGGACCTGGCCCGGAGGGTGCGTAACGTTAACGGCATCACTCAGCACAAGCAGGTGCTCCGCAATGACATCAAGCTGGCCGCCAAGCTCATCCACGCGCTGGACGAGAAGGGGGAGCTGTGGAGCATCAAGTTCCAGGAGGAGGGGCCGAGCTCAGAGGTACGGCGCCGGGCCTCGAGTGTGAATTTAAACAGACGATCCTCCTGGTACTAAATTCATTAATTCGTGTGTGTTTGTGCTTTAAAAGCTGCCAGCTCAGAACCCCATCTTGAAGAACATCACAGACTACCTGATAGAGGAGGTGAGCGCTGAGGAGGAGGAGCTTCTCGGCTCTGGGAGCGGGATGGATCCCGAGGAGAACGCCAAGGAGGGGAACCCCACAGAGACGACGGTGGAGAGGGACGACAAACTGGCCAAGGTTCGAGTCCAAACACATTACTCTGTTCACTTCACTGTGACTGAGACTCGTCTGTTCAACCAGAGCCTTCATCTCCTGCAGGTTTTGGATCGTCTCGTCTTGTATCTGCGCGTCGTTCATTCCATCGATTACTACAACACCTGTGAATATCCCAGTGAAGATGAAATGCCGAATCGCTGCGGCATGATCCATGTCCGAGGACCCATCCCTCCAAACCGCATCACACACGGAGAAGGTCAGTCCTCTAACATGGAGAAGATCATCATACAGTGTTCAATGATTCTCACGGTCTCTGGTAACTCTTCACAGTGCAACAGTGGCAGAAGATGATGGAGGAGAAGCTCAGCCCTCTGTTTAGTCTAAAAGAAATCCTGTCAGAGGACGAGGCGGCGAAGATGGGTCGAAAGGATCCCGAGGAGGAGGTGGAGAAGTTCGTGTCCGCCAACACTCAGGAGCTGGGAAAGGACAAGTGGCTCTGCCCGCTGAGTGGAAAGAAGTTCAAGGTGAAGTACTGAGCAGAGAAGAAGCAGCTGTGACGGCGTTGTTTGTCGTTGTTGTTTGACTCTTTACGTTGGTGATGAATTTCAGGGTCCAGAGTTTGTGCGGAAACACATCCTGAACAAACACGGAGACAAAATCGAAGAGGTGAAAAAGGAAGTGTCGTTCTTTAACAACTTCCTGATGGACGCCAAGAGGCCGTCGCTGCCGGAGATGAAACTTCCTCCTCTCCCAGTTCCAGGTCAAGGTAACGAAACATTCAAACATTCAACATCTGAATAACAATCATCAGTTTTATCCACGTTTATCTGAATTTCATCCTGTCCTGCAGGTCTGCTTTCTCCCAGCATGCCATTCCCTCCTCAAGGTCCTCAGGGTCCAATGGGCTTCGGACAACCTCGCCCTCCACTGATGGGCTACGGCGGTACGTTCTGACTGGACCCAGCAGATACCAGCCTATCACAGACTTTTCATCGACTAAAACTTAGAATCAGATCATTATTGTTAATTAAACTCCAGCTCAGACCTTTGTGATATATTGACTCCCTCTCCAACAGGCGGACCTCCGTATCCCCCTAACCAGTACGGAGGAGGAGGAGGCGGAGGAGGAGGAGGAGGAGGAGGCGGCCGAGGCAACTACGACAACTTCCGCGGACAAGGTGGCTACCTGGGAAAGCCACGCAACATCAGGTGAGAGCACTGTACGTGTGATTTTATTCTGCAACGAGCGGTCGATCTCTAACTCTGAGAGCTTTGAACCTTTTTGGTAACGAATCATTTTTCTCCTCTTTGTTCTTCGTCTGTCCTTCAACCACCTCAGAATGTCTCGAGGTGATCCACGCAACATCATCGAGTACCGCGACCTGGACGCTCCGGACGACATGGACTTCTTTTAGGTCGACTCAGACGTCCGTCTTTGCAGTGTTATGTTCGCTTGCTTTCCGCAGTACATCACAATATTTCTTTTCTTAAATGTTTTTTTTCTAATTATTGTGCAACTAGAACAGACTTCTGTTGTAAACTGGTTTCCTCAATAAAGTTCCGTAGTGATCCAACTACACTCACGCGTATTTAATGATTTATTAACGGAGATGTCGGCAGATCAGAGCGAGCAGAGACGCGTGACGTGAAAATAAAACGTGATATTATCACGTTATAACGTGAAAACATCAAGTATGGTTTCACTTGATTTCATAAGTTTACCAACACGCGTCTCTCACGGCATGGTTCAGTCCGTAAACTGACTCTGGCTCGTCCACATAACTTAATTCAATTATACTTTAATCTTGGTTTGAGACATGGTGACATATTACAGTTGTTGAGCACTGTAGATGACATCGTTATCAGTATGCGTACTCTGAAGGATTTTGAAAAACATGGTCGTACTGAAGAAAGAATGACTCCGACCCTCTTGAGGTTGCATCGTTTCTTATCGATCTGATCTCAAGTGAAACCATACCTGATGTTTTCACATTATAATAATAACGTGAAACTGAGCCAAATTATTTTTTGGAGGGTGGCAGCAATGTACTTCCGTATCAGAGACAGGTGTGTTCCTGAACGCTCCAGTGAAAGCAGCAGATAAAGAGGTGGTCGCCCTCTGCTGGGAGAAGCAGTGAATTACAGATGTGTGTGACACACTGCAGAAGCCTGGAGAAATATTCACTATTCTTTTGAGTAAAAATAAAAAACATAACAAATCAAACAGAAGTTATTGTTGTGAAGTCGCTCCTGGACATATGAAAACACAAGCATGCAAACATTTTGACCAGCATCACTTTTTATTGTTCACATGTTGCTTTTTCACTCTGATCACATTAGAAACACACGAGTCCTGAAGCGTGTTCGTCGCAGCTTTAATGATTTCAATAAATTAAATCCAGAGAGCGTCAGGGTCGACGTGTTCCCGTCACAGGAGCAGAGAAACTGTTCATGTGGGACAGAAATGTCTAAATGATCCGAAGCTTGTGACTTTCAGGGAGTCCACAGCTGACCTTGTGTTGGTGGAATAACTTGGACAGTCCCTCCATGTACAGTCTGTGATAGTGGTCCACCTCCTCCTGAGTAGGCGTGACTCGCCTTGGCACTGGGATCGGACTCCCCACTGGAAGAAGCAGCAGAGTGTTGGAATAAAACGGGCTCAGTGCAGCGAGTCAAAGCTGCAGAATAATGAAACACTCACCGACAGTGGTGACCGGAGTCCTGTAGGGCAGGAACGCCATGCGCTCACCGACGAACAGACAGGGAGCGAAACCCACGATCCTCTTGAACAGGTCCTGTAACCTCCGACCGAGGCTGCCGTCTGAGAAGATCACCTGCTGAAAGAGCTCGTTCTCCCCGAATGAGTAGACCGGCACCAGATCAGCCCTGTGGGAGACAGACAGACAGACAGACAGACAGCTTGTGTCAGTCTGTCTGCAGGCTGCATGAGATACCTGCTGTATGATCTGAGCAGGGTTCTCACCCGAACTCCAGGGCGACCCGGACAAACCCCTTCCTGTCCTTCACCACCACTGTGTGTGTGTTGGCTCCAGGACACGATGACAGAGACTCTGCAGCGCCCCCTATGATGATCACCACCGCGTTCCCCTTCCCCGTCTTTGACAGGAGGTGGACAAGGCTCGGTCTGCTGACTGGACAAATACCTGGAGACAGAGTAAGACGTGATGGAGACTGTGTGTTTGAAGGACAGGTCAAGCCTCTCAGGTGAACTCTGTACCTGCACACATTAAGTACTCCCTGAAGAGAGGGATCCTGAACATTCCCGCCAGGACCACCAGGCGAGCTCGCATCCCGGGAAACGTCTGAGCGAAGCCGCTGCTCTCTGTGGAGAAGCAGGAGAAGGCCCCGGCGCTCATGATGCCGTGAGGATGACAACCCAGGACGTAGTTCTTGTCCGGGCTCAGCTCGGCGGTCTTCACGAGCTGAGCGAGGAAACGACACGAGTGGATCAACGGAGCTGATCACAGCCGACCATAAAACCAAACACACTGATAAGATAAGACTCCTGCTGCAGATGGAGACCTGTCTTTAAAGGTGCAGTGTGGACGATTGACTGACATCTAGTGGTGAGATCACACATTCAGTCGTCCCTCTGCTGACCCCTCCCAATCCAAGAAGCTATGGTGGCCTTCACGTGCCAAAAGAGGTCAGATTTTTCCAAATACAGCTAAATGTATTAAAATATGAAGCATGTATTAAAAGAACCAAACTCACTTTGACAGGAAAATAATCTCTGTAGTGATCCCAGACCCTCCACCTCCTCACGAACGTCATCTTCCTCCCTCCTGATGGAGACATCAGACACCTTTAACACCTCATACTGCAGAGTGTTACACTCTGTACACAGTCTGCGTGAGCGGTTCATGCTGACCTGTCTGAGTAAACTTTATTTTGTCACTCTTCCAACAGGAGAGCTGTTTGGACCTGAGGATTAATCTATTTCTACGTGAATGATGTCACTTCCTGTACCTCTTTCAGGTGTCTGCCAGTCGGCCAGCACCATCCAGGTGAAGTAGAGAGCGGGGAGCGGCCACAGCGAGGTGAACATGAGGTACACCATCAGGATGATGCAGGTCAGTCCTGCAGGTGGAGGTTTGGATTTGGATCAAACACGTGAGGACATGAGTGGACACGCTGTCATGTGCTGGATCTTACCTAAGAAGAGGAAGGACAGCACCCATTGCAGAACACTGACCGCCTCCACAAACTCCTTCCACTGACTCTTCCCTTCAGTCATTCCTGAACGCTGGAGGCCAAAGCTTCATTTTAGATTTTCAATGAATGGATAACATTTCAAACTGTGCCTCGGTTCAATAAAGAAGGTCACGAGTGTTACAGATTGAATGTGTTAGGGAGGACAAAAGTTGCTTTATCTGAGATCATAAAGGAATTCATGCTGGATTATCTCTAGATCAGACTCAGTGAGCGGCTCTGCAGCGTGTGATCTTCCTTCAGGGGAGTCATGCAGCTGATGAAGCTCGAGCTGGCACGGCCACAACAACAACACGCCTGGGTAAAAGTCCTGAAAACAGCCTCCATGGTTAAATGCAGTGTGAGGTGAACTTACCTTCTCCGAGCTGAGCGGACTGGATGCAGATTCACCGAGTCCACACAGGACGTGCAGGACGCACTTTGACCAGATCATCAAGCTGCTGATAACAGATCCACTCCCCAGAAACTTTGACACACAGATAAACATGTCAGAGTTAAAGGTGCTCTGTTTGATGATCTGATGTCATGATGTCACATCACAACACAGTGACACACACACACACACACACACACACTATTCCTGCTCACCTATCTCAAATCAATCAGCTGAGTGTGTTTTCTCTGTGTGAAGCTGTTAGTGACACTTCCTGCAGATGTTTCACAATAAAAGCCTTCCTGCAGCCTGAACCAAAGGAAGGCTTTTAATGTGAAAAACAGCAGCAGTAAACACCTGTCTACCTGTCTGCAGTGAGACGGTCCTCACCTGCACAGGTGTTTTCACTTCTGCTGAGGTGAACCAATGAGGACAGAGACAGCATCAGTTGTCCCGCCCTAAACATGGAGGTGTCAATCAAAGACAGTTTGTACACGCCCACACAGTCCTGAGAAGGTGAATAACTGACAACACCTGTAGTCTCCGAGACGTCCCCGCAGACTGTCTAAAACCTGGACGTAGTCTCCGTGACGTCCCCGCAGACTGTCTAAAACCTGGACGTAGTGAGGATTCTGCCGTTTGCAGAAGCCAATAGTGAGCATGTGTCACACATCACAGCTAGTGCTGTGTGCTACCATCAGCATCTATATTCCAGTGAACATGGCCGGACTGAACAGAACCTCTGAACCGGCAGTGGAGACACTTTGTGTCAGTGTTGGACAGAAACTGTCGGCCATTTTGGCTCAAACTTTCTCTGTTGTTGTTCTTTAACCTCTGCTCGGCTCAGTGTGTCAGCCGGGTCACACACACACACACACACACACACACACACACACACACACACACACACACTTTAGGGGGCGTGTCTCACGCTGTAAGATCACGTGACACCTCAAAAAACCATCTCACCTGTGTCAGGTGTAATTGACTCTTTATTTGTGTTGTTGTAGTTTTATTTCAGTTTGGATCGTTCATGTTTATTCTGTGAACATTCAGAACCTTCGTGTCGGTTCTGATCCACCTGGACCTCCTTTAATAATATCTGCTCCTCTGTGACGTCACAGTCATTTGGTATAACATTCTGCTCTGATATGAAATAAAAAGAATCTGATCCGGAATAAATGTTTGATGAATATTCAGAGAAATGTGAAGCAAACAGATGAACTCAGATCCTCCTCCTCTCCTCTCCTCCCCTCCTCCTCTCCTCCTTCTCCTTCTCCTTCTCCTCCTCTCCTCCTCCTCCTCCTCCTCCTCCTCCTTCTATAAACAGCCTCCTCTCCTTCTCCTTCTCCTCCTCTCCTCCTCTCCTCCTCCTCCCCCTCCTTCTATAAACAGCCTCCTCTCCTCTCCTCTCCTCCTCCTCCTCCTCCTTCTATAAACAGCCTCCTCTCCTCTCCTCTCCTCCTCTCCTCTCCTCCTCCTCTCCTCCTCCTCAGCTGTCACCCTCTGTCAGGTGAGTGCACCTGTGCGGCGGGGTGGGCGGGGCTTTACTGTAACGAGACCTGT